>NC_084635.1:22551367-22756367 GCF_033978795.1 Nerophis ophidion
CCAATGGGAGAGCAGCGCATTGCTTAGTGGGTTTTTGAACTGACAGTGGCCAACGGCTCACATCGGCAGCGCCCAAAGTTTACCTTTCATTTCTCTCTTTGGTTAGTTTTTAATTGATTCTGATCGGTTGGTGGCGGCCACAACTTCGATTTAAAATGAGAAAAAGGTACGTTTTTGTGTTTTAAGTCCTCAGACTTTGAGTTTGTTAGTGTTAGTGCATGTACACGTCGTTACCAAGTGTGAGCTATATGCTGCTAACTATGCATCTGAATTAAATTGACTCATTCCATTAAATATGTGTTGCAGTGTGGCGCTCGCAGCAGAGTCCGTGTCGTGCCTCAATAAAGCTTTGTGCCAGCTGAAGGACATTTGGGAGGAGATCGGCATACCTGAGGACCAAAGACTGCAAAGAACGAATGTTGTCAAGAATCACATTAAGGTGGGTGTATTGTTATGGTAATTATAACCCCATTGAAACTACTTATTACTTTGACTTTGTCTGTTTTAATTGTATACTGCAGGCCTGGGCAATTATTTTGACTCGGGGTGGTCACATTTAGAAAAACAATTGTCTAGGGGCCGGTATATCTACTTTTAGGAACACTAATACAAAACTTCACAATAATGTCTGATTGAATGCTAAAAACGTTAAGACAGACCGCCTTAAAAAACATAATGGAATTTTATTTTTCTATGAACGATACAACACTCAATATTGACAAAATATGAACATCACACCACCTTTAGATCGGTATGTTTGACAATCAAGTGAAACGCAAAAAAAATGCAACAAACAGTGAAGTATGATCGCGAAGGGTACAAAATAAACCCACCTACAATCTAGAATAGAATATAAAGTACTTTATTGATCCCTGGGAGAAATTCAGCACCACAGTTCGCTCACAAAAGACAATAATAATAATAAATAATACAAACCCCGTTTCCATATGAGTTGGGAAATTGTGTTAGATGTAAATATAAACGGAATACAATGATTTGCAGATCATTTTCAACCCATATTCAATTGAAGGCACTACAAAGACAAGATATTTGATTTTCAAACTCATAAACTTAATTATTTTTTTTTGCAAATAATAATTGACTTAGAATTTCATGGCTGCAACACGTGCCAATTGCAGTTGGGAAAGGACATGTTCACCACTGTGTTACATCACCTTTTCTTTTAACAATACTCAATAAAACGTTTGGGAACTAAGGAAACTAATTGTTGAAGCTTTGAAAGTGGAATTTTTCCCATTTTTGTTTTATGTAGAGCTTTAGTCGTTCAACAATCCGGGGTCTACGCTGTCGTATTTTACGCTTCATAATGCGCCACACATGTTCGATGGGAGACAGGTCTGGACTGCAGGCGGGCCAGGAAAGTACCTGCGCTCTTTTTTTACGAAGCCAAGCTGTTGTAACACGTGTCTTGCTGAAATAGGCAGGGGCATCCATGATAACGTTGCTTGGATGACAACATATGTTGTTCCAAAACCTGTATGGACCTTTCAGCATTAATGGTGCCTTCACAGATGTGTAAGTTACCCATCCCTTGGGCACTAATACACCTCTATACCATCACAGATGCTGGCTTTCGAACTTTGCGCCTATAACAATCCGAATGGTTATTTTCCACTTTGTTCTGGAGGACACCATATCTCTGTTTCCAAATATAATTTGAAATGTGGACTCGTCAGACAGCAGGACACCTTTCCACTTTGCATCAGTCCATCTTAGGTGAGCTCGGGCCCAGCCAAGCCGGCGGCGTTTCACGATATTGTTGATAAATGGGTTTGGCTATGCATAGTAGAGTTTAACTTGCACTTACAGATGTAGCGACCAACTGTAGTTACTGACAGTGGTTTTATGAAGTATTCCTGAGCCCATGTGGTGATATCCTTTACACACTGATGTCGGTTTTTGATGCGGTACCGCCTGAGGGATCAAAAGTCCGTAATATCATCGTTTGTGTGCAGTGATTTCCCCAGATTCTCTGAACTTTTTGATTATTTTATGGACCGTAGATGGTAAAATCCCTAAGTTCCTTACAATAGCTTGTTGAGAAATGTTGTTCTAAAACTTTTCGACAATTTGCCTACAAAGTGGTGACCCTCGCCCCATCCTTGTTTGTGAATTACTGAGCATTTCATGGAAGCTACTTTTATACCCAATCATGGCGCCCAACTGTTCCCAATTAGCCTGCACACCTGTGGGATATTCCATATATGTGTTTGATGAGCATTCCTCAACTTTATCAGTATTTATTGCCACCTTTCCCAACCTCTTTGTCACGTGTTGCTGGCTTCAAATTCTAAAAATGTTTTGTCAGTTTGAACATCAAATATGTTGTCTTTGTAGCATATTCAACTGAATGTGTTCAAAATGTTTTTCAAATCATTGTATTCCGTTTATATTTACATCTAACACAATATCCTAACGCATATGGAACGGGGTTTGTATAATACAGTGGTTCTCAACCTTTTTTCAGTGATGTACCCCCTGTAAAAAATGTTTTAATTCAAGTACCCCCTAATCAGAGCAAAGCATTTTTGCTTGAAAAAAAGAGATAAAGAGGTAATATACAACACTATGTCATCAGTTTCTGATTTATTCAATTGTATAACAGTGCAAAATATTGCTAATTTGTAGTAGTCTTTCCTGAACTATTTGGAAAAAAAGATATGAAAATAACAAAAAACTTGTTGAAAAATAAA
Source organism: Nerophis ophidion (assembly GCF_033978795.1). Lineage (NCBI taxonomy): Eukaryota > Metazoa > Chordata > Actinopteri > Syngnathiformes > Syngnathidae > Nerophis > Nerophis ophidion. The sequence continues at coordinate 22,554,082 of NC_084635.1, forward strand.
CAAGTGATTAAATTATAAATAAAGATTTCTACACATAGAAGTAATCATCAACTTAAAGTGCCCTCTTTGGGGATTGTAATAGAGATCCATCTGGATTCATGAACTTCATTCTAAACATTTCTTTACGGAAAAAGAAATCTTTAACATCAATATTTATGGAACATGTCCACAAAAATTCAGGAGGAACTGTGTGGTGTTGTCCTGGTCGTGGAACTGTGGACCAGCTCTATACTCTCGGCAGGGTTCTTGAGGGTGCATGGGAGTTTGCCCAACCAGTCTACATGTGCTTTGTGGACTTGGAGAAGGCATTCGACCGTGTCCCTCAGGAAGTCCTGTGGGGAGTGCTCAGAGAGTATGGGGTAACAGACTGTCTGATTGTGGCGGTCTGCTCCCTGTGCGATCAGTGTCAGAGCTTGGTCCGCATTGCCGGCAGTAAGTCGGACCCGTTTCCAGTGAAGGTTGGACTCCGCCAAGGCTGCCCTTAGTCACTGATTCTATTCATAACTTTTATGGAAATAATTTCTAGGCGCAGTCAAGGTGTTGAGGGGTTCCGGTTTGGTGGCTGCGGGATTAAGTCTCTGCTTTTTGCGGATGATGTGGTCCTGATGGCTTCATCTGGATCTTCAGCTCTCACTGGATCAGTTCGCAGCCGAGTGTGAAGCGACCGGAATGAGAATCAGCACCTCTAAGTCTGAGTCCATGGTTCTCGCCCGGAAAAGGGTGGAGTGCCATCTCCGGGTTGGGTAGGAGACCCTGCCCCAAGTGGAGGAGTTCAAATACCTAAGAGTCTTGTTCACAAATGGGGGAAGAGTGGATCGTGAGATCGACAGGCGGATCGGTGCGGCGTCTTAGGCAATGCGGACGTTGTACCGATCCGTTGTGGTGAAGAAGGAGCTGAGCCGGAAGGCACAGCTCTCAATTTACCGGTTGATATACGTTCCCATCCTCACCTATGGTCATGAGCTTTTGGTCATGACCGAAAGGACAAGATCACGGGTACAAGCGACCGAAATTAGTTTTCTTCGTTGTGTGGCGGGGCTCTCCCTTAGAGATAGGGTGAGAAGCTCTGTCATCCGGGGGGAGCTCAAAGTAAAGCCGCTGCTCCTCCACATCGAGGGGAGCCAGGTGAGGTGGTTCGGGCATCTGGTCAGGATGCCACCCGAATGCCTCCCGAGGGAGATGTTTAGGGCACGTCCAACCGGTAGGAGGCCAAGGGGAAGACCCAGGACACGTTGGGAAGACTATGTCTCCAGGCTGGCCTGGGAACGCCTCGGGATCCCCCGGGAAGAGCTGGACAAAGTGGCTGGGGAGAAGGAAGTCTGGGCTTCCCTGCTTATGCTGCCGCCCCCGCGACCCGACCTCGGATAAGCGGAAGAAGACGGATGGATGGGTCCACAAAAAAAATCTAGCTGTCAACACTGAATATTGCATTGTTGCATTTTTTTTCACAGTTTATGAACTTACATTCATATTTTGTTTTAGTATTATTCCATAAATATATTCATAAAGGATTTTTGAATTGTTGCTATTTTTAGAATATTAAAAAAAAAATCTCACGTACCCCTTGGCATACCTTCAAGTACCCCTAGGGGTACGCGTACCCCCATTTGAGAACCACTGATATTATATCGATCATATATAGTATATATAATATATGATCTATATAAAACAAATTCTACATTTAAGTGCAGTCAAGAAGGAACATAAGCATTATACAGTCTGATGGCTGTCGGTATGAAGGACCTCCTGTGTCGTTGCGTGTTACATTTTGGGAGTCTGAGCCTTCCACTGAACGTGCTCATTCTCCCTGCAAGGTCCGAGTTTACTGAGTGTGAGGTGTTGTCCATAATGGCTGGGAGTTTTGCTAGACTTCTTTTTTCTGATACTGCCGTCTGACATATCTGATATCACTAAGCTTTACAACTTTGTTGGGAAAAGCTTCTTCTGCGTCTGTGGAAACGCTTCCCGCCCACACTGCGCACACCTATCTGCTCAACGCTTTAGCATTGACAACATGCGTTCTGAATACGCACTGCTGATTGGCTGTTACCGCTCTGAATACGCACTGCTGATTGGCTGTTACCGCTCTGAATACGCACTACTAATTGGCTGTGATCGCTTTGTATGTAAACCAATCAGATGGTTGTGTGGGTGGGACAATGCTGTGTGCTGAGACAGAGGCAGAAGAAGCAAAGCAGCTTTTTAAGACTTTAGCTTAGAAACTCTTTCGGTACACCCCTGTACCAAAACAGTTTAATACAAATGCACGTACCGTTACACCCCTAACAATAATGTAATATGGATGTACAGCGTTTACTTTGAAGAGTGTAACTTCTACGGTATTAATGTCTGTTGTTTGGAAAGCATTTTAACCTCCTTGGCTGGCATCATTCTGCTTCAGTATGGCATAGACCAGGGATGTCCAAACTTTTTCTACTGAGAGGGCAGCACATTGAAAAATGAAAGCAGGCGGTGGCCATTTTTGATATTTTAGATTTTCAAGACCAATACAATATATATTGTACCCCTTAGGGCTTCCCTTAATTTTGGTGAATGTTAAAGGTCCCGGGGTCCGTCAGTCATTAAAGTGTTAAAAATAAGGCATGTAATATTTTTTTTATTTACTTCCAACACTTTAATATCTATAGATAATTTTGAGATCAATCCGTTGCCATTACATTTCATTTTTTTTTATTATGCCGTTTTTCCAAAGAAAACCATGTTTTCTTTTATGACATAAACATCAAATATGCAATAGTTGCCCCCAAACATTTTAAAAAATGGAATATTTGATGTGAAGTAATTGGAGCCTAAAGTAATTGAACAAATCATAACATTGCTTTAGGTTCATTATTATTTTCTGAACAATGACCACTTAACAATAACCTTGGGGATCCAGAACGCCCCACTCAGAAAAGTGTTACAAATAGTTTTTATATTAATACATTATATATTAATTTTACTTTCAACTCTTAAATATTTGGATCAACTTCAGATCATTCTGTAGATTATACATGTTTGTCTTGTTTAGAGCAATGACAGTTTTAAAGTAAATTTGATTGCAAATTTGTGTTAGTGTCAATACTCCAACATTTTCTCACTACATTACACCTGTTTGCTTTGTTGTTCCACTTTTTATGTTTGTTTTTTCGTCATATTTAAAAAATGATCTCCTGGCCGCAAAATATCATCGGACCGCACTTTGGACACCACTGATGTAGATTATTGTAACAGGGATATGCTTGCATTTCTTCAAGTCGGCTACTTTTTGTCATGTCATTTGGCGTCTTTCTTTAATTCAGTGAACATCATCCGCATTTCTTCTCAGCACTGTCCTTCATACTCTTTTTTTTTTTTCTGGACACCTGGCTGCAATAACTAGATTATGTATTGCTAGCCAGCGGGTAAAACACCTGATGTTATGACCGGATCATGCCGGGTTTACTGACATTCAAGACACCAACTGGCGGTGGGGATGTTTATTAGCCAAATTTTTGCTCACAATCAAAAAGAACAGTTTGCCAAGACACCGCTTGTATTTGTTTTGCTGTTTTGTTTTATTTCCACAATGCTAGGGGGTCATACAAAGAAAGAGACACAGTCTAAAAATGGCCCCTATACATACCACTTATCCTGGACACTGGTTTACCTATTAATTATTGTAGTCATGACTGCGACAATCAAAGGCTGGTCTGCACATGTTGCATAGTCTCCACACCTTGCCTTTCGTGGTAATGCACACTCCCCTGGCTTTTTGAGGTGTCCCTCTGGATTTTGTCTGGATTCCCGCTCCCGCGGAAATACTTCCCCTATCGTAAACGCTCCTCTTTGATTCTTAATTTTTTTAATGTGCATCTGTGTGTGCATCTGGCTTCGAAGTGATTCTGGACCACCATCCGCCGCCTCAGGAAGGGGAAGCAGTACACTGTCAACACCGTGTATGATGCGGATGGTGTTCTGCTGACCTCGACTGGGGATGTTGTGGATAGGTGGAAGGAATACTCCGAAGACCTCCTCAATCCCACCAACACGTCATCCTATGAGGAAGCAGTGCCTGGGGAATTCTGTGGTGGGCTCTCCTATTTCTGGGGCTGAGGTCGCTGAGGTAGTTAATAAGCTCTTCGGTGACAAGGCCCCAGGGGTGGATGAGATCCGCCTGGAGTTCCTTAAGGCTCTGGATGCTGTTAGGCTGTCTTGGTTGACAAGACTCTGCAGCATCGCGTGGACATCGGGGGCAGTACCTCTGGATTGGCAGACCAGGGTGGTGGTTCCCCTCTTTAAGAAGGGGGACCGGAGGGTGTGTTCCAACTATCCTGGGATCACACTCCTCAGCCCTCCCAGTAAAGTTTATTCAGGTGTTCTGGAGAGGACGCTACGCCGGATTGTCGAATCTCGGATTCAGGAGAAACAGTGTGGTTTTCGTCCTGGTCGTGGAACTGTGGACCAGCTCTATACTCTCGGCAGGGTTCTTGAAGGTGCATGGGAGTTTGCCCAACCAGTCTACATGTGCTTTGTGGACTTGGAGAAGGCATTCGACCGTGTCCTGTGGGGAGTGCTCAGAGAGTATGGGGTATCGGACTGTCTTATTGTGGCGGTCCGCTCCCTGTGCGATCAGTGCCAGAGCTTGGTCCGCATTGCCGGCAGTAAGTCGAACACGTTTCCAGTGAGGGTTGGACTCTGCCAAGGCTGTCCTTTGTCACCGATTCTGTTCATAACTTTTATGGACAGAATTTCTAGGCGCAGTCAAGGCGTTGAGGGGTTCCGGTTTGGTGGCCGCGGGATTAAATCTCTGCTTTTTGCAGATGATGTGGTCCTGATGGCTTCATCTGGCCGGGATCTTCAGCTCTCACTGGATCGGTTCGCAGCCGAGTGTGAAGCGACCGGAATGAGAATCAGCATCTCCAAGTCCGAGTCCATGGTTCTCCCCCGGAAAAGGGTGGAATGCCATCTCCGGGTTGGGGAGGAGACCCTGCCCCAAGTGGAGGAGTTCAAATACCTCGAGTCTTGTTCACGAGTGAGGGAAGAGTGGATCGTGAGCTCGACAGGCGGATCGATGCGGCGTCTTCAGTAATGCGGACGTTGTACTGATACGTTGTGGTGAAGAAGGAGCTGAGCTGGAAGGCAAATCTCTCAATTTACCGGTCGATCTACGTTCCCATCCTCACCTATGGTCATGAGCTTTGGGTCGTGACCGAAAGGATAAGATCAAGTGTACAAGCGGCCGAAATTAATTTCCTCCGCCGTGTGGCGGGGCTCTCCCTTAGAGATAGGGTGACAAGCTCTGCCATCCGGGAGGACCTCAAAGTAAAGCTGTTGCTCCTCCACATCGAGAGGAGCCAGATGAAGTGGTTCGGGCATCTGGTCAGGATGCCACCCGAACGCCTCCCTAGGGAGGTTTTTAGGGCACGTCCAACCGGTAGGAGGCCACGGGGAAGATCCAGGACACGTTGGGAAGACTATGTCTCCCGGCTGGCCTGGGAACGCCTCGGGATCCCCAGGAAAGAGCTGGATGAAGTGGCTGGGGAGAGGGAAGTCTGGGCTTCCCTGCTTAGGCTGCTACCCCCGCGACCCGACCTCGGATAAGCGGAAGAAGGTGGAAATGGATGGATGGCTGTGTGAAACCTAAGGCTTTGTACCGATAAATCTGACTACAAATACATTTACTGTTAAACTCCTATTGTTTGTATTCTGTCACGTGACTTCTTCCCGGAAGAGTGAAACATTGGTGCCAAAATGACTGTTGTGCAGCAAATGGGGCACCAACTCTGAGAACGCAAGGGGTTTAGATCTTCCTGCAAAAAGCAGATACAAGCAAAAACGCAAACTATGCAATGGAGTAGATCCCTATACTTTTATCAAAAAAAGATTTGTGGAGTGCTATTGAGGTTTTTTTCATTGGGGGAGTTCCTAGAAATATTGAGCTATCTTGTTCTCCAGATGTCATTCTTCACGACAAAACATATGAAAACTTGGAAAAACATGGAGGCTTACAACTTCTTTTTGTTTGGCTGAGTCAATTAAATTGATTCTAACTCATGCATTGTTTTTGCATGGGTAAGTTGGCCTTTAATGATTTAAATTTGCGTCTTGCGCGGACACGTTTATGTAAACAAAAGTATATAAAAAATATATCACACCAACCTTTAACGAAATGATCACTGCCATCTTGTACGTTCTTCTACTCTGCTCCCTTGGACTTCATGTCTTTCATAAAATTGGGCACTCTTCAGCCCTTCTTGATTTCCTCTTGAAGAACTCTGACGAAATGTTTATCCTTTTCGCGATTTGAACAGTTTGTACAGCCAAATTAAATGCAAGCATTGGGCATTTTTCTTCAAGAGAGGCTAAATGGCGCCTAGTACCCATTGAGAACAGACACTAGCATGACCACCACGCACATTTAATGAGCCGGACGTGACGTTATGTACATCCAAGCAATAACTAGAAGTAGGGCTTTCACATTTCAGTAGTCGATGCAATACTTTTTGAATTTTCGATATTTACTTGATAACACAATATAGCGTTGCTTAATATAGACGATATACAGTGAATGATATACATTTGGCCAACACAGTTTTAATACTATCGTTCTATCATGATAAAATGCATGTTGATGACACATTTTAGTTGTATCCCTCAGATTTGAAACTGACTAGCAAGCAAACGTGTCCTCAACGTAGTGTATCATTCTCGCTAGCGGCTAATATTCCTCCTCAGTGCAAAAATCTAGGTCAGTAATCGTTGTCTCTGTGGCGAGTGAAGTATCATCACTGGAGGACAAAGAATGCATAACATGCTACACTATTTACCGTCGGATGATATGTTAACTCCAATCTGAGGGTCGATACAACTTTTGACACCATTTGACAGTAACAATACTAAGTATTATAGTATCAGGTCAATACCACAGTGGTTAGATCTTTATTTTTTTGTCTCAAAATATTTTGTAAGTTTTGTTATTGTTTAAAAACTCAGGAAATTAAGTATTTTTTTAAAAATACAAAATTGTTGTGTCTAGAGCTGTGGTTCTTAACCTGGGTTTGGTTGTACCTCAGGGGTTCGGCGGAGCCTCCACCGCAGAGGTCAAGACACACCCGACTCATCGTGTAAATAAAAAGTTCTCCCTATCCGCGTATTATGGATACCACAAGACAATGTTCCCTCTAATTTTCCATCTGATTTGCAAGTGTGTAATTTGTTGTGAGTTCATGCACTTTGTTGGTTTTGTTCTTTGAACAAGTTGATGTTCATGCACGGTTCACTTTGTGCACCAGTAAAAAAAAAACACATAAATTTGTCTTGATTTTGAAAAAATATATATATATTTTTCACTAAAGAAAGGTTTAAAGAATGCGCATATGAAACATGTGGGGTTCGGTACCTCCAACAAGGTTAAGAACCACTGGTCTAGAGCAGTGGTTCTCAAATGGGGGTCCGCATACCCCTGGGGGTACTTGAAGGTATGCCAAGGGGTACGTGAGATTTTTTTAAATATTCTAAAAATAGCAACAATTCAAAAATCCTTTAATTATATTTATTGACAAAATATGAATGTAAGTTCATGGACAAAATATGAATGTAAGTTCATGAACTGGGAAAAAAAATGCAACAATGCAATATTCAGTGGTGACAGCTAGATTTTTTGTGGACATGTTCCATGAATATTTATGTTAAAGATTTATTTTTTTGTGAAAAAATGTTTAGAATTAAGTTCATGAATCCAGATGGATCTCTATTACAATCCCCAAAGAGGGGACTTTAAATTGATGATTACTTCTATGTGTAGAAATCTTTATTTATAATTGAATCACAAGTTTTTAGTTATTTTTATAATCTTTTTCCAAATAGTTCAAGTAAGACCACTACAAATGAGCAATATTTTGCAGTGTTTTACAATTTAATAAATCACAAAACTGATGACATAGTGCTGTATTTTACTTCATCTCTTTTTTTTCAACCAAAAATGCTTTGCTCTGATTAGGGGGTACTTGAATTAAAAAAATGTTCACAGGGGGTACATCACTGAAAAAAGGTTGAGAACCACTGGTCTAGAGTACTAATATCAGGTTTTAATATTAAACGAGGGTAAGTTGTTTTTTTGTTTTTTTTACGTTGAATGATGTGTGGATTATAGATATTAGTCTGTGGTGTGTTTTGATGATTTAACAGTCTGGATCCTTCTGTTCCCCAGAACTTACTCGATATGATGATCAAAGAGGAGGAGTCTTTGAAAAACAGGCTTGTAAGCAACATTCAGAACTGCAAAACTGAAATGGAGAAGCTTTGTCTTGAACTACAGATTCCATCTTTTGAGGTAACTAATTACTATGTCTATAAACCGCACCGGTATATAAGCCACACCCACTATATTTCAAAAGAAAAAAATATTTTCTTATATATTGGCTGTAACGCACCATAAGCTGCAGATATATACTGGTACGTTGTGAATTGAGATGTTTACATCAAATATTTTGTAAATGTTTATTTACATAACTTTTAAAAAATGTTTCCGATTTTTCAACACACACCTTTTTACCTTTGAAATTCCTTCCTCTTCTTTCCTGACAATTTAAATCAATGTTCAAGTATTTTTTTTTTTATTGTAAAGAATAATAAATACATTTTAATTTATTTTTCATTTTAGCTTCTGTTTTTTCAACGAAGAATATTTGTGAAATATTTCTTCAAACTTATCACGATTAAAATTCAAAAAAATATTCTGGCAAATATAGAAAATCTGTAGAATCAAATTTCAATCTTATTTCAAAGTCTTTTGAATTTCTTTTAAATTTTTGTTCTGGAAAATCTGGAAGAAATAATGATTTGTCTTTGTTAGAAATATAGGTTGGTCCGATTTTTTTATATATTATAACGAAGTGCAGATTGGATTTTTTTTATTTATTTTTTTCTTTTATTTTTGTTTTTCTTTGTCATGACAAAGGGATGTTTTTGTCATGAAAAGGGGAGGTTTTTGTGGTTGGTGCACTAATTGTAAGTGTATATTGTGTTTTTTATGTTGATTTAATAAAAAAATATATATATATCGCCACGGCCCGGTGGTTGGTGACCAGTGCCATAAATAATGTCTCTCACTTTTATAGTAGAAGGATGGAGACATAATTCGACGATTTGGTCAACTTTGAAGGAATTTGTTAGACACAAAACGTTGTTTGGTTCGACCTCCCTTTTTTGGTGAGGATCGTCAGTCATTCTTCATCTAAATGGGAATATAAAACCTTCCGAACAGTCGCCATCCCAGTTAGATCAACCATTGTATAGTAGGGGTGTGGGAAAAAATCGATTCGAATACGTTGTGCGATTCAGAATCGATTTTTTTTTTTTAAATTGATTTTTTAAATTATTTATTTATTTATTTTTAGCAATCTAACAAACCACTACACAGCAATACCATAACAATGCAATCCAATTCCAAAACCAAACCTGACCCAGCAACACTCAGAACTGCAATAAACAGAGCAATTGAGAGGAGACACAAACACGACACAGAACAAACCAAAAGTAGTGAAACAAAAATGAATATTATCAACAACAGTATCAATATTAGTTATAATTTCAGCATAGCAGTAATTAAAAATCCCTCATTTACATTTTCATTAGACATTTATAAAATAAAAAAAAAAGAACAATAGTGTCACAGTGGCTCACACTTGCATCGCATCTCATAAGCTTGACAACACACTGTCCAATGTTTTCACATAGATAAAATAAGTCATATTTTTGGTTCGTTTAATAGTTAAAACAAATTTACATTATTGCAATCAGTTGATAAAACATTGTCCTTTATAATTATAAAAGCTTTTTAAAAAAAATATACTACTCTGCTAGCATGTCAGCAGACTGGGGTAGATCCTGCTGAAATCCTATGAAAGCAGAATCGTTTTGAATCGGAAAAATATCGTTTTTGAATCAAAAAAATCGATATATTATCGAATCGCGGCCCCAAGAATCGATATTGAATCGAATCGTGGGACATCCAAAGATTCGCAGCCCTATTGTATAGTAAATGATGTTTTGCTATGTTTGTTGTCTCATAAAGTCTGCAGTCAGTAGTAATTATCGATGTTGTTGAAGGAAAAGGCCAACATTGTGGTGCGTTTTTCATATTAATGTGCCGTGTATGCTTCAAATGAGCAAAATACCAAATATTACATGTTATAAATGTGCCCGTTACTACATTACATATGAACTGATGAAAGCGTATACAAAACACTGATGGAAGAGTTTGGGTGTGTTTTAGAGCAGTGGTCCCCAACCACCGCGATTGGTACCGGGCCGCAGAATAATTTTTTATAATTTTTATTTATTTAAAAAAAAAAAAAAGTTTTATTTTTATTAAATAAATGATAAATGGGTTGTACTTGTATAGCGCTTTTCTACCTTCAAGGTACTCAAAGCGCTTTGACACTACTTCCACATTTACCCATTCACACACTGATGGAGGGAGCTGCCATGCAAGGCGCTAACCAGCACCCATCAGGACCAAGGGTGAAGTGTCTTGCTCAGGACACAACGGACGTGACGAGGTTGGTACTAGATGGGGATTGAACCAGGGACCCTCGGGTTGCGCACGGCCACTCGACCACTGCACCACGCCGTAAATTTGATTCTAAAGATTTTCTAGATTTGCCGGAAGAATTTTGGGGAATTTTAGTCATAATACGTTTGAAGAAAGAGTTCACAAATATTCTTTGTCGAAAAAACACAAGCTAAAATGAAGAATTAAATTAAAATGTGTTTATTATTCTTTACAATAAAAACAATTAATTTACTTTGACATTGATTTAAATTGTCAGGAAAGAAGAGGAAGGAATTTAAAAGGTAAAAAGGTATATGTGTTTAAAAAACCTAAAGTAATTTTTAAGGTTGTATTTTTTCCTTTAAAATTGTCTTTCTGAAAGTTATAAATGAATTAATTTAAACAAGTGAAGACCAAGTCTTTAAAATATTTTCTTGGATTTTCAAATTCTATTTGAGTTTTGTCTCTCTTAGAATTAAAACTGTTGAGCAAAGCGAGACAAGCTTGCTAGTAAATAAATCAAATTTAAAAAAAATAGAGGCAGCTCACTGGTAAGTGCTGCTATTTGAGCTATTTGTCGAACAGGCCAGCGGGCGACTCATCTGGTCCTTACGGGCACCGCGTTGGTGACCCCTGAAGTAGATAAATCAACATAAAAAAACACAAGATACACTTACAATTAGTGCACCAACCCAAAAAACCTCCCTTTTTCATGACCAAAAAATAAATAAAAAATCCCCACCCCCCCGCCAGGCCGCGGGACAAATTATCAAGCGTTGACCGGTCCGCAGCTACAAAAAGGTTGGGGACCACTGTTTTAGAGCACTAATAGGCGGAATAGAGTGACTCCCATAGGCTTCATTGTAAGCATACTTTTAAATGCATTTATTTACTAGTTGAAATGCATTACATCATAAACACATATGTGTTATTGTCTTCCACAAGGATTGTGAAGAATAGGCACAGTAAAAAAACAAAAGTAACTGTATGAACATTTCATATCACGGTTATCTTGACCAAAATTGTCGCGGTTCTCATTATCACAATATTGTTGAATGTGCTCAAAAAGTACTTGTACACACTGAAATCTTTTAATCATGTTTTGTTATTCATGCTAGCATTTAGGCTAGCTAGCAATTACCGTGCAAGCTACTTCTCTAAGAAATTAGCAGAATCACAAAGTTTTTAGTGAAGGTAATCACAATTTTCGATAGTTAAAATTTTAAACAATAATACTAACTGTCGTTTTGTCGTTATGCCGATAACTGTTACATCCCTACTACCTTGTTGTATGTTTTACATTTTTTCTGTGCTCTGTATATTTCACACGAATGAGCAATTGCATTAATTTAAATGACCAATATTGATTTTAATTGTTGATTATCTTATTATAAAAAAAGTCAATAAGATGTTTATGTATTTATTTATTTGTATTTATTTATTGTTTATTTTAATGTTTTTATTATTTTTAGGATTGATTTTTCAAAAAATTGTTTGTATTTTTATTATTGTATACTAAAACAAAACCAGTACAGTAATACGATTGACACGCTTATTGAAAGGTTGTGCTTATCAAGTGTTACTGTAGAGGAGCAATTGCAATGCAGTCGTTTGTAGGAGTGTATGCGTTTTTGTCAGTGTTCGCCTGACAGTCAGTGACGCCCCATTTAATTCTCCAAAGAGTGTGCAGTGTTTCTCAAACGACTGCAATCTATTCGTGGCAGTAGGCTACAGGAGATAATTTTGGTGGCGTCATCCTCTAATCTGCATGATTGGCCATGATGAATGTGCATGTAATTCTTAAGGTTGTTGTGACAGACAAAAAGTTAGCAAAAACATTCATAATTTAAAAACATAACACATCTGTTTAGAAACACAAATTAACTTTGTTTTGTCTTTCATGGCGTTTTTTGTCACAAGCAGGATGTAGGCGCTCGTACTGTATTGTCTCCTGGATTTTGTGCAGAGAGTTACTGTTGTAATGGTCTGTGTTGATTCAGGAAGAGGCTGGGATCAGCATGCTCCAACAGGAAAAGAACCTTCGCACACAGGTGGAGGCCCTGACAAAGGAGAAGAACAGGCGGATGCAGCAGCTGAAGGCTCTGCTGGTGCAAGACCAGTACCTGTGTGACATCCTGTGCTCCATTCCTTATAGCATCACCCCAGATTCTGTCCCCTCACTGGAACAACTGGAGAAATTAAGCCAGCATATTGTCAGCCAGAGTGCAGAGAAGGTAGGAGCTCTATTCTTGCTGGCCTTGTTCAAACGCAAAAAGACATTTACTGAACGTAAAGAAACACAACCTTTTCAGTCACTCTGTGTTTGTTTTCATTATAGATAGATAGATAGTACTTTATTGATTCCTTCAGGAGAGTTCCTTCAGGAAAAATATATAAGTAGAGTTATTTTTCTCCACACTTGACTGTTGTCTTAGTAAAGCACTAACACACATTCACACAGAAGATGATGACTAAAGACTTCTTGAGCAACAACAGCTGTGTTTTAGAGGTCAGGAGTTCTTGAAAAATGCTGTAACTTGTAGGAGTGGGCACAAATATTGCTATGGCAATATTGCGATATTTTGTCTGTTATAATAATAATATATCTTTAATGTCTTAGTATCTATTTAAAACATTTTATTTGTTTATTTATTTTGTTTTAAATCATGTTCTGGGACGATTGTAACTCCAGGACTACTTCCGCACCGCCGCTCTGCAAAATGTCGCTTTACTTCTACCACGCTTTGTGGGGTTAAGAGTGATTAGGCATTACAAAAAGTCGACAGTTAAAAAATCAATATTTTTTTTTTACATTGAAGTAACAAGAAATAGGGTTGCATGATTTTGAGAGATAACCTAATTGCAATTTTCCCTTCAAAATTTGCTATTTTTCCATTTTGTACATATAAATGCATAAAACTGTGAAAATAACGAGTGAAGGAAGATGGGTTACTGTTCGACTGCTAAATCAACATTATTGTGTCATGGTGCCACACATTAGAACAATATGCAAAGATTTACTGTCACAAATATTTTTATGGAAGTATTATTGAAGCAAAATTATTTGCAAACGTTTATCTCAATCTGTGAGCGTGTAATCCAATTTCAGGCGTGTGTACAAATGTGTGTCTGTATATCAATCCAAGTGTGGGCCATCAGATCCGCGTATGTGTGTTACTGTAAGTTGTCCATCTGTCCCTAATCAGAAAAAAACCTCGATAGGCTTTCGACATGTGACTTTTGCAACACTATTTTTTTATGTACGTTTGAGCGAGCACATCCAGATTCGTGAGCGTGTATTAGAACGTGTGCGTACGCATTCAGAAGTGCGTGCGTGTATCAATGATCTGAGAGAAGCAGGAACCCTCTATTTGCTGTCTTTTTTTTTTTTTTTTTTTTGCACGTGACTTATGCGACACTTCTGCCGTGTACAATTTGAGCGAGCGCATCCAGATTTGTGAGTGTGTAATACAACCTGTGCGTGCGCATTCAGGAGTGCGTGCTTGTAGTACAATTTTACAGTGCGTATCTGAGGTGTGCCTACATTTAACCAACTACGGAAGAAAACACGCAATTTAAACCAATCAGAAACAACGTACAGCTGAGGTGCGTGAAAGAGAGACGCCAAGATGCGCCTTACTTTGTTTAAGGAAAGAGAAAAACAAGGAACTTAAGTAACTTCCACTATGGAATAAAATAGCGAACTCACGCAAAGCTGTTCGAGTAAACCTCTACCATATATGGATACTGTATAAATGCTGAAGTACTGGTAAGTAAAGAAAATACGTCACTTAAGTCTCAAATTCCAAATGGCTCGTTTAAAGCAAGTTTGGAAAAAAGCAAGATTATTTTATAAATATCTCTGCCATGTCTCTATGGTTTAATTTCAAATTTTTGTGACTTTTGGGGATCCTAAATACAAAAAAACAGGTACCAATAGGTAAGACACATTGGTTTTGCATAATGTGTCGCCTTAAAAAATATTCGGTGAAGCATGTACAACAGAAATGTTAAACTCAACATAAGGAAAGTAACTCTTGCGATTATGGAAGGAACACTCATTGTATGTTTTGACAAAAATGACAGTTTTTGTATTCGCGCACTTTTTTTTTTTTTTTAGATCTAAAGATAAATAAATAGAAAGACAGTAATTATGTGTTCTTGATGATGAAGTGAATGATACCACAATAAGTGTTACCATAAACAAACCCATTTTTTTAATAAAATGACTCATTTGACACTCAAATTTTGTCAAGTAATTGCACATGTATGTCGACGAGGGCTGCAATAAATGACTATTTTTATAGTCAACTAGTCATCAACTATTCAAACGATTCGTCGACGAATTGGATTATTAAGTGTACCACTATTCAGCGACTCTAGTTTAGCAGTCAGCTTTTTAATTCAGGTTGAGATAGTTTCAGGCTTGCACTGACTGACTGTGTTGCTCATTAGGTTTTTAGAAAAATAACATATATTTTCAATTTTTTCCACGTCTCTGAAGATAAACATGGTGAATCAGGATTAGATGAAAATGGTCAACATTAACGAGCTGTCAAAATAAGCAGGATTGACTGATTTATGCGGTTCTACTGTGTGGCACAGTAGTTGACTTGTATAATATCTGTTTAAATCCACCAGAATGTCAGTAACTCATTAATTCACAGAACAAAATATATATTCTTGTATTTATGGTTATGTCCGTGATTAGGCAAAACGGTATGCTGAGTTCATGGACCTTAAAAAGCAGATCATCTTGTACATGAGTGACCTGGACCACGTCCCAGAGACCAGTTTCGAGAAGGATGTTGTCTGTGAAAATGAAGACTCTTTCTGCCTTTCGACGCACAACATTAATGCACTCAAGCTGCTTCTTTGTCAGGTGAGATCTTTTTTTCATGTCACTTATCAATGTGTGAGCAAATACAAAAAAAGGAGGCGAAGTAAAATCTGCAATCAGTGTATGAACATTTGCAAACGGATCATACAGATGATCTTGAAGCCAGTTTATACCACAACACATTGAATTAAAAATACTCATGTTATGTTGCGATACCATGAGAGATTATATATGGTGAGTATACTCCTTGCATTTAATCTTCCTAAGAGACAATACTATATAAATAAACATTGGCTATACTGTGGTTTTAGAGTAGTCAGTGTAGTGCTGTGCGATATAGATGGATAGTACTTTATTGATTCCTTCAGGAGAGTTCCCTCAGGAAAATATGATGTACTGTATCCCTGAAGCACATTTTATGTATAAAAGGCCCAGACAATAACTATTACTTTTAGCAGTAAATTGGAATTAAATGTGTAGAATTTGTCCTTAATTAATGTGAAAGAATTTATATTTTACGGTTTAGTTATTTTACATTCTAAATTATTTTAATGTGTAATGAATTAGGTATTTAATTATTTTATGAATTATTTCATGAGTTTATAATTTCAAAACGTAAATATTTATTTAATCATTTCATGAACCTCTGTGGCAGCATTTCATGAATGAAATATTTTATCTGTCAAACTCAGTCGTTAAAGTCATTTGATGGATCCTGAAACTTGGTTGGTTACTCGGCACTTGTGCTTTTCTGAAACCTAACTGCCAGAGAAGCAAAGGAGTCATAGTAGATCTCTTGGTCTGAAAGTGCAGAAATCGTTTTGACAACCTCAATAAATCCCTTTATTTCAACTGCTACATGTCCTGAGTCAGTAGGTCCTGCTTCCACGTGCTCCCGTCGGTCTAAACCAGGGATGCTCACACTTTTTCGGCAGGCGAGCTACTTTTCAAGTGACCAAGTCGCGGCGATCTACCTCATTCATATTTTTTTATTTATATTTATTTATTTATGAAAGAGACATTTTTGTTAACAAGTTAATAGTGTTTAATGATAATACAAGCATGTTTAACACATATAGATTCCTTTGTTTCATAAAGACAAGTATATAAGTTGGTGTATTTGATTCTGATGACTTGCATTGATTGGAATCAGACAGTAGTGCTGACAACGTCCGCATTTTCAAATGGAGGAGAAAAAAAGTCCTCCTTTTTGTCCAATACCACATGAAAGTGGTTGGATTTGGCATCTCATTTGTCCAACTTGCATAATCGTTTTCAAACAGTTTGTTATGAGAATAGCATATGTGCGTGTGGCCCTTTAATGTGTTGACAGCAGGTGAGTGACGTCAGTGGGCGAGAGAGGAGAGGGAGCGGTCGCTGAGGGAGGGGGAGAAATACATTGGCATCAAACTCCATAGCTTGTGCACTCTAGCCTTCTGACACTCTTATTTTGTTAGCACAGGCAGGATGAAGCAGGTCTTTTATGGTGAAGACAGGAACTGTGCAGTCGGTCTTTAGAGTTTTGACAGCAGGTACGGCCCAAGAGTTTGTTGAAATAAAAAGTGTTTCTCTCCGTCCGTCCTGTCAGTGAGTTTTTTCTTAATAATGAGCTTGCAGCAGCCAGCGTCATCTCACAAGATCCTCGGGTGCCGAGAATGTCAAACAACTGACGAAAGTGAAGTTTGATGATTGCTCATTTTTATGTCTATTTTTTTATTGCCTGGCTTGTGATCGACTGACACACCCTCCGCGATCGACCGGTAGCTCGCGATCAACGTAATGCTCACCCCTGGTCTAAACTATGTACCACCAACACTTAAATAAGTAAGCATATATCCTATATAGTTGCCATGTTTTGAAAGACTTTCAGGCTTCAGACCAAAGCAATCATTGGACTTGATTTCTGTTAGCCACTCCCACTGAATTTGATGGTTTAGTTTGACAGATAAAATAAATTAATTCAATGTCCTCTTAAAATTGTCACATTTTTTGTAATGCTGTCCGCATTATTATCTGCTCCAGACAATCGCGTGTGTCTTGTGACAACATCACAACATCCTGTTTTGGCAGTGCTCTTTAGGTGATCAAAGTCTTTCGGGGGCCAAATTTTCGGTGCATCACTAGTCAATAGTGCGTAAATGATAGGCTATGTGTATTAATTCATGCAATATAATACTTTAATTTGTTTTTATGTAAAAGACCCTCATTTTTAAGGTTTGTTGGCTTTTATTTTGCCGTGGCAGTGCGCTATGATCAATTACATGCAGTGCACTCCCTGCTTCTTCCTACTACTTTTTGGAAATGTTGAATTGTGCAATTATAAACATTTAATGTGCTGCTATGATTTTTGAAATATACTATACTGTTACAGTTTTTCTTAAGTTATATTTCTTTTGAGAAAATACAACAAAATACTTGCTGTAATGTGGCTGGTGTACTCACTCTTGCAAGGTCCTGTTCTTTTATGTGTAAGTTAGCAGCCTGTATAGTCTTCCAAAGGTGATGTAAACTGCTGCAAATTTGAGACAAGGCCTAACTCTTTTTATCATCAACCTTAGATCAAACAGTTTTGGCATATTCGCACGTGTGATGAGAGGTGTCCATGTGTCTAAAATTGTCAATTGTCACTCAGGAGCTTCCCTATATGGCTGGGCAATATGGCCTTTTTTTAATATCTCTATTTTTAGACCATATCGCGATACATGCTATATATCTCCATATATTGCCTTAACCTTGAATTAACACTTGATACATATAATCACAGCAGTATGCTGATTCTATAAAACATTCTTGTTTGTACTGAATTAAGATATGCTCATTTTAAACTTTCATGCAGAGAAGGAAATCACAACTAAGTCAATTTAACACAACTGTATTTATTAAACAGTTATTAAGCAGTGGCACAAACATTCATGTCATTTCCAAACAGAAAGTACAAGATTGTCAGAGACATTTTAAAACAAGCTTTTCTATATCGCACAGAGACAAACCCGCTGTATATCGATATATCGTCCAGCCCTAATTGAGGCTCACCATTTATAGCCATGTTTAGTTGGAATCTTCAGATACCCAAAAGCAATCCTGTGAAGTGTTGTAGTGATGTCATGCTGCTGTCAATGTGCAGCTGGAGCAACACAAGGCGGAGAACGAGGCAACATGTGAAGCTCATCGAGAGAAGATCCAGCAACTGTGGGACCGATTGCAGGTTCCCCAAGAGCAAAGAGAGGCCTTCAACGAGCACATGGTTATGTCGAAGAAACTCAACCTAGACGCGGTAGGATGATTTGGCAAACATCTCTCTCTGTTTGCTGGGTTGTATACTTGATTTTTTTTTTTTTTATCTCGTTCCTCAGCTCCAAGCAGAGGCAGTTCGTTTGGAGGACCTAAAGCTGCACAACATTCGAAATGTGACCGGTGCCATCCGCTCTGAGATTGCTGTGTTTTGGGAGAAGTGCTTCTACAGTCTTGAGCAGCAGCAGGCGTTTTTTGCATATTTTAGTGGTGCGTTTACTATTACTTATTCAGAAAAATATGTTACTGAAAATGTGTCATTTGCTAAGGCTCTGATTTCAAACTTTTAGAGGATTTCACGGAGGAGCTGTTGAGTACGCATGACGCCGAGCTCCAGCATTTGAAGCAGCATTATGAAGATCACAAAACTCTTTTCGACGGGGTTCACCAATGGGAAGAAAGTTGGAGACTCTTTCTAGAGTTGGATGTGAGTACTCTTGAGTGCTGGGAATAAGAAGACTTTTATGTAGCAATAAAAGTGAATTTTTACCAGTCTATACAAAGCTCTTTGACCATGCACTAAAGGTTATGATGTAAAACAAAATAGCCATACAGTATATCATTTGTAAAAAAAAATTTGACAGAGCGACAGAGTATCAATTAAATAATTATTTTGAATTGAATTGTACAGTTGTTCCAAAAGGTCAGTTGAAAATAAAATAATATGACAACTGAAGAAAATCCCCTTTCCCCCAAAATAAATTGTATGAAAATGTGTATGTATTGTTCTAAACAGCCAAAAATATTACCACAAAACTACATGCTGAAATCAATTCCAAAAACATAAACAATACATAAAATATTTAATTGAACATTTTTACATCACTTTTACCTTTTATTTAAGCCTAGTTGACGATGAGCAGAGAGGGATGGTGGCAAGGGAGAGCAACGTATTCACCGCTCTCGTACTTTTCTCAAAGTTTTTTTATTGAATTTAATAGTGTTGCATGCCGCCTTTATAAAGGATTCAAGGAACTTTATTGTTACACCAGGACACGTTATTGCTATACAAACACGCACGATACCACAACTTAAAGGCCTACTGAAATGAGATTTTCTTATTTAAACGGGGATAGAAGGTCCATTCTATATGTCATACTTGATAATTTCGCGATATTGCCATATTTTTGCAAAAGGATTTAGTAGAGAACATCGACGATAAAGTTCGCAACTTTTGGTCGCTAATAAAAAAGCCTTGCCTGTACCGGAAGTAGCAGACGATGTGCGCGTGACGTCACGGGTTGTAGGGCTCCTCACATCCTCACATTGTTTATAATGTGAGCCACCAGCAGTAAGAGCAATTCGGACCGAGAAAGCGACAATTTCCCCATTAATTTGAGCAAGGATGGAATATTCGTGGATGAGGAAAGTTAGAGTGAAGAACTTTAAAAAGAAAAGGCGACGGCTCCAGGCGACTGCAGTGTGAGCGATCCAAATGTTATTAGACACATTTACTAGGATAATTCTGGAAAATCCCTTATCTGCTTATTGTATTAAAAGTGTTTTAGTGAGATTATAAAGTCATACCTGAAAGTCGGAGGGCTGCGGTGAACGTCAGTGTCTCTGAGAGAAGCCAATGCAGGAGCCAAGATCACAACTGCCTTTTTGACAGCTGCAGAAGGAGGTCGCATAATCCACTTAAGTCTCCGGTAAGAGCTGACTTGATATCACAATTTTCCCATCCAAAAACTTGCTGGTTGACGTCGAGAAACATGTTAGCTTGACCGCTCTGCGTTAAAGCTTCACAACAAACAAAGAAACAGCGGCTGTGTTTCGGTGCTAAAGGCAGCTGCAATCCACCGCTTTCCACCAACAGCATTCTTCTTTATAGTCTCCATTATTAATTGAACAAATTGCAAAAGATTCAGCAACTCAGATGTCCAAATTACTGTGTAAATATGCGATTAAAAGAGACGACTTTTAGCCGTAAGTGGTGCTTAGCTAATATGTTCGCTACAACCCGAGACGTCACAAACACGCATCATCATTCCGCGACGTTTTCAACAAGAAACTCCGCGGGAAATTTAAAATTGTAATTTAGTGAACTAAACCGGCCGTATTGGCATGTGTTGCAATGTTAATATTTCATCATTGATATATAAACTATCAGACTGTGTGGTCGGTAGTAGTGGGTTTCAGTAGGCCTTTAAGTTATTTTAGGCATATGCTTACAAACAAACAACAAAGATGACTAATTAATTCATAAATATGTATTTATACTGCAACTGTGCATTCAGCTGTTCCAACATTTTAAATGACTATTAAAATTCTGTCTATTTAAAATACAGGAAAGTCAAAGTGATAAAAAAAAAAAAACTATTACCGGTAACCTTTATGTATTAAAAACAATTACATTTGGAACAAAAAAAACCCATTACAACACCAAATCTAACTCCCTCTAAAAGAAAACAAACATTTTGTGTTGTTTAAAAAGCTCCACATTGATAAAGTTATTATTGATTAACTCCAGGTGGTTTTAGCACTGTCATAGACTCAATGTATCAAATTATATCATTGATTAATTCTTAAAATGTTAGCTATTTATTAGATTGTATGTTTAATCTTATGAAACCATCTGCTTAATCTCTGTCTCTGTGTGTCTGTTTGACGATGCTTTGAAAAGTACTTGTAATTAATGACATTTAATAAAGAGTTAGTAATTAAATATTTTTCGGTAATGTTAGGAGTAAATCCAATTACTTTTTAAAAGTAATTTTCAGAATACCGCCTGTCAGACAGTATCATGAAGCAGTTGGCAGCTTGGTGTTCCTGGTTAACATCTTTGTGTGTATGTCCTGTAATAATGTTTTCCTATAAAAACACCCTTGTTGAAGGTTTATTATTTTCATGTTCTGCTAACATGACCTCTTAAACTAGGTTATTGTTATTTTGTGTTTTTGTTCGCTGAAGAATTGAGCATAGATACAGTAAATGTTGTTTTTTAAAGAAGATTGGAGACGATATTTGACTTTTCTTATATTATTTTCAAGGCTTTCTCTTCTCTCAAAACTCCTCCAAGGTGGTCTCCTATCATGCAAAACCTACTTTTCTTACTTGTAGGTACTTGTTTTTGTGTATTTGGGGTACCCATCATTCACGAAAATTTAATAATTAGGCATGGTGGAGGTATTTAGTCAACAAATATGTTCATTTATGTGTTAGTTTATGTGCCAAACTACAGTATATCGGGATATGAATTTAGATCCATACCGCTCAGGCCTACACGGTTTAGGGATGTTGTCTGTGTTAAATTGAGTGTTGTAGTAGGCCTGATGATGGCATGTGCACCTTGTTTGGGTGTTAATAATGAAATTGTAATATTTAAGACATTTCCTATTGCTACAAAAAAATGTTCTGTGCAACAAAAAATATTCTGTATTACATTTTTTTTTTCATTTAGTAACACTAGTAAAACTAGTGAACTACTAGTGAAAAAGCTAAGCGTACAACACTGGTGTATGTAGGGGTGTAACGGTACGTGTATTTCTATTGAACCGTTTCGGTACAGGGGTTTCGGTTCGGCACGCGGGCGTATCAAACGAGTTTGTAAGAATAAGTCTTCACAAGCTGCTCTGCTTTCGGCCTCTGTCTAAGCAGCAAGCATTGTCCCGCCCACACAACCATCTGATTGGTTACATACAAAGCCAATCAGCAGTGCATATTCAGAGCGATGTAACAACCAATCAGCAGTGGGTATTCAGAGCGATGTAGTCAATGCTTCAGCATCGAGCGGATATCCGTTTAGCAGGGGAGCAGCGGACAGCGGACTCTCCCCAAATCATAAAAAACACTTCCCAGTCACAACTATTACAAACATCACTATGAGCCCGTTGACCTTCTAGAAACTTAAACTGCAGCTCAGCTCGCTCGCAGTTCTGGCTTGAGGTGAAGGCTAATTAGCGTAACGTTACCTCATTTTGCTGTGTGTGTGTGTGTGTGTGTGTGTGTGTGTGTGTGTGTGTGTGTGTGTGTGTGTGTGTGTGTGTGTGTGTGTGTGTGTGCGTGTGCGTGTGCGTGTGCGCGCGTGCGTGCGTGCGTTTGGGGCAGCAAAGCCCTGTCTGTTATTTCATTGAACTCCATTGTGTTGCTATATTACTATTTTTTCAGCTATAGTTACATAAATCATTAGTAATGTAGCAGTCTGGTTTTGAATGGCAGGGTCCCTGCTATCACATGTTGATACAAATATAACATTTACATAATAAAAGTCAACTACTGGCTTCCCAAATGCTGTACTAAATTAAGCATGATGAGTTGACTTGAAACTGTTTAATGTTGCACTTTTTATATGTAGAAGAAAGGTTTTGTCATTTTATTTAATCAAAGCAACAACTTGAGGCAGTTTAATGTGGCCAGAATTATTATAGTGTTCCCAATGTTAAAAGGATAAAGCCATTGTTTACAAATTTGGTAAATAAATAACCAAAAAATTTATATTTTTTTGTTTTCTTACTGTACCGAAAATGAACCGAACCGTGACCTCTAAACCGAGGTACGTACCGAACCGAAATTTTTGTGTACCGTTACACCCCTAGGTGTATGTGATCACTAACAAGACGGTTCCCTATGTTTATATCATTCCACTATAGAACAAATGTGCCCATGTGCTGGGACATTTCACATTGCTACAAAAAATGTTCTGTGCTATAAAAAAATATTCTATATTACCATTATTATTTTTTTTAGTAGCACCATTGCTACTAGTGAAAAAGCTAAGCGTACAAGACTGGTGGTGTGTATGTGATCACTAACAAGAGGGTTCACTCTGCTTATATCATTTCACTATTGAACGAATGCGCCCATGTGCTGAGACCGATGTAGAGTGTAAACCCTCTTGCAGTGTGTTTTGAAGCAGCAAACAAACAAAACAATTACACACTGAGTTGACAATTTAATCTATTCTTCGATTGGCAAGGGTTTGTCTGTTTTTTTCTTTGTTAGTTAGCAACATACGTAAGTCACAAACATATAGGAAGATTTTGGTCAGTCTTTCAGGAATTTTTTTAAATTTAGTTAGCAAAAAGTGATTACAAACCCCGTTTCTATATGAGTTGGGAAATTGTGTTGGACGTAAATATAAACGGAATACAATGATTTGCAAATCCTTTTCAACCCATATTCAATTGAATGCACTACAAAGACAAGATATTTGATGTTCAAACTCATAACATTTATTATTTTTTTGCAAATAATAATTAACTTAGAATTTCATGGCTGCAACATGTGCCAAAGTAGTTGGGAAAGGGCATGTTCACCACTGTGTTACATCACCTTTTCTTTTAACAACACTCAATAAACGTTTGGGAACAGAGGAAACTTAAGTGTTAAAGCTTTGAAAGTGGAATTCTTTCACGTTTTGTTTTATGTAGAGCTTCAGTCGTTCAACAGTCCGGGGTCTCCGCTGTCGTATTTTACGCTTCATAATGCGCCACACATTTTCGATGGGAGACAGGTCTGAACTGCAGACGGGCCAGAAAAATACCCGCACTCTTTTTTTACGAAGCCACACCGTTGTAACACGTGCTGAATATGGCTTGGCATTGTCTTGCTGAATTAAGCTGGGGCGTCCATGAAAAAGACGGCACTTAGATGGCAGCATATGTTGTTCCAAAACCTGTATGTACCTTTCAGCATTAATGGTGTCTTCACAGATGTGTAAGTTACCCATGCCTTGGACACTAATGCACCCCCATACCATCACAGATGCTGGCTTTTGAACTTTGTGTGTCGATAACAGTCTGGATGGTTCGCTTCCCCTTTGGTCCGGATGACACGATGTCGAATATTTCCAAAAACTATTTGAAATGTTTATTCATCAGACCACAGAACACTTTTCCACTTTGCATCAGTCCATCTTAGATAATCTCGGGCTTTGCATAGTACTGTAGAGCTTTAACTTGCACTTATAGATGTAGCGACAAACTGTATTTAGTGACAGTGGTTTTCTGAAGTGTTCCTGAGCCCATGTGGTGATATCCTTTCGAGAATGATGTCTGTTTTTGAAGGTCACGGTCATTCAATGTTGGTTTCCGGCCATGCCGCTTACGTGGAGTGATTTCTCCAGATTCTCTGAACCTTTTGATGATATTATGGACCGTAGATGTTGAAATCTCTAAATGTCTTGTAATTACACTTTGAGAAACTTTTTTCTTAAACTGTTTGACTACCACCTTTCCCAACTTCTTTGTCACGTTTTGCTGGCATCAAATTCTAAAGTTAATGGTTATTTGCAAAAAAAAAATGTTTATCAGTTTGAACATCAAATATGTTGTCTTTGGAGCATATTCAACTGAATATGGGTTGAAAATGATTCGCAAATCATTGTATTCCATTTATATTTACATCTAACACAATTTCCCAACTCATATGCAAACGGGGTTTGTATTATGGACCGTAGCTTTTGAAATCCCCAAATTTCTTGCCATTGCACTTTGAGAAACGTCTTAAACTGTTTGACTATTTGCTCACGCAGTTGTGGACAAAGGGGTGTACCTCGCCCCATCCTTTCTTGTGAAAGACTGAGCAGTTTTTGGGAAGCTGTTTTTATACTCAATCATGGCACCCACCTGTTCCCAATTAGCCTGCACACCTGTGGGATGTCCCAAATAAGTGTTTGATGAGCATTCCTAAACTTTATCAGTATTCATTGCCACCTTTCCCAACTTATTTGTCACGTGTTGCTGGCGTCAAATTCTAAAGTTAATGATTATTTGCAACAACAAAAAAATGTTTGTCAGTTTGAACATCAAATATGTTGTCTTTGTAGCATATTCAACAGAATATGGGTTGAAAATGATTTGCAAATCATTGTATTCCGTTTATATTTACATCCAACACAATTTCCCAACTCATATGGAAACGGGGTTTGTAGATATTGGGTGTGATCCGGATCACCATCTGGATTACATTTTTTTCTGTAAATGATTCTTCCTCTTTAAAAATTTCTAGTTGTAAATGATTAAGTTTTAGTCTTTTATAGTAATTTTTGTGAACTTTTATTCGATATTTGTTTCCTAAATTCCAGAAAAAAGCCTCAGATCCAACAAGATTCACAAATAGAGGAGGTAATCTTCTTAAAGAGGAAAAACAGAGGGCTGACCTTCACAAAAACCTGCCAAAGGTAAAAGTTCAGAAGACGTGCTGATGTTTTAAACTCCATTATAATCCATAATAATAATTTTTTTTTAAGATTGAAAATAATCTGAAAGCCCTGATTGATGCCTGGGAAGGTGAACAGGGTTGTGAGTTTTTGGTCAATGGCCAGAAGTTTCTTGAGTATGTGGCAGAACAGAGGACACTGCATCAAACACAGAAGGAGAGGGAAAAACTAGAAAGGGTAAGGAAGTTTGATTTTGATGCTTTTTGACCTGTTCACTGTCACTAATGTGTTTCGTAACCATCTTTCTTCATAAACACCAGCATCTAAAAAAGAGCAAGCAGACCGAAGAGGATATGCTGTATGGAACAGCAGTAAGAACCCCCAAACGTAGATTCCCGGGTAACCAAACCCCATGTAAATCACGAAAAATGGTAAACCCAGAATTACATTGGGCTACTTGAATACCCCAATGGCTACTCTTTTAACACTAATGCTATTTTGTCTTTCGCACAGTTCAATGCCACCTCCAGCATCTCTTTGGCCACTTCCAACAGCACAATGCGCTCTGCCTTTAGTGGAACTGTCTGTCGCTCACCCCTATCCCGCACACCGGTGTCCCGCTCACCTTTTTCTGTTAACAAGGTTGGTGTTAAAAATGTATACAGAACACATCAACTCAATAATTGGGTAAACACATTATAGTACAACCAGCAATACAAAAAGCAATTTGCAGTTTAACAACACGTCTAACTTAATTAACTCAAAAGTGACTTAAAAGTCGTTAGGAAGCAAATTAGCAGTAACAATTTACTTTTTACTCAACTCAAGTCCTGGTCCATAGTGTTTGTCTTCTTACTAGAAATGACGTACATGGTCAACTGCTTTTGTCGACATAAAAAAAAATATAACACCCAAAGAAGTAATTTCTATGAAACAATTTCTTCATTTCTAGTGTTGTTTACTCAATCATCGCTAAGCAGCTTCAAGCAGCTTCAACTACCTTAAAGATACACAGCATTAAAACATGCACACTGTGACTACTTGTTCACCTCAAAGTAAGCTTCAAAAACCAGGGGTGTAGGAATGAGTTCAACATTATGGGACAACAATCGCTATCCACCAAAAAAAAATACAGAAAATATTGGCATTTAACCCAAAACTTTAAAAAAGTATCACTGAACGTTTTTTATCCTAGCATTCACATTTTTCACTTTTTTGTGCACTTTTGTAAAATATCTACATTATTAATTTTTACTTATCAATTTGCTCCGGTCTCTCTCTCCTTTACGGTCTAACTTTATTACTTCAACCAAGCATCTTTTGTCGTCCTCGCCAGTTTCGGGTCCTAAATAGCTGTCAAAGTATACCAACTTGTCTGAATACCTACTCAGATGTCTTCTGTCCAAGTGGGATGCATGCTTTATGATAAACATTAAACTTACAGAAAGCAAGGAAGCGAGAAAGCAGCAGACCACTCAATGTAAACAAAAGTAGTTTGTCTGTGTTAGCTCTTATAATAATAATATAACAAATACTAGGATAATATTTAAATCATGAAATGTAAATGAAGTACGGTTGGTGGTTTTTGAATGTTTATGTATTGGATTTAATGGGCAAAATAGAGGAGCTCCCTTTGGCTCCGCTGTAAGCGGACTTATATTTACACGTTAAAATGCATTTTTGTTTTTCAAATCCATCAGTCGTCATGTCTTTCATAATAATTGTGAACGACAAAATAAAAAAAATAAAAATGCAATTCCCCATTTAGTTACATGGTCTTTGACAAATATGGCTGTAGAAGTTGCTTCCTCGCAGTTCTACTGTTAGACACCAAGCGTGCAGTTTTTAGCAAGGTTTTAATGTACATAGAATTTCTCAGTTTCTCCAGCAGGACGTGACTTTTCAGTCACCTCCGTAACTTCTTCCTCCTTTTCCCAGCCCCTTACTGTTAAAGACAACTGATTAGATTAACTCTGCCACCTAAGAAATCTAATCACCTGTCAGCTATGTCTGGCCGTCGGCACTTGCCCCACCCCTATCTAATGGTGCTCTGCCCTCAACACCATAGACAGTGGCGGTGACTTTTGCTCCTGCAGGCAGCGCTGGCCACACCTCCCTCCACAGCTGCATTATGCAAACGGCCACTGACCATACTTTTCAAGGAGAAAAGTACATGGGGATGCGTACCAAAACTCTGTACCATAATAGCAAGTGTGCCAACATAAACCAGGCCCAGAAACTCAGTACGTACCAGTGCCTCATTTCAGTGCTATGAGCACTTGGGTAAAAAAATTATGTGAGTAGCGATATGCAGTGTCTCGTCAGAGGTCAATGGAGTATAACGATTCATTGTTTTTCACAGAAAGTCAATCTATTTGTGACTGCGTGGGCATTGCCAGGGGTGTGGTGGGTTAGCAAACCCAATTGCAAAGGCAGTAAATAACGCAAAAATCAATATTAATTAATATTCTTTAGCATTAATTATCAATTATTACCTGATTCGTGCAGAAGGTTTGCACTAAAAGCACTGTAAAGTATTGGTTGTGGAATTTACAGCATTTCATATTGGTGAATTTATTATATATTTTTATTTTGTATGAATAAAACACAAATGATTAATGCACCAATAAAAAGCCCGGTGTTTGCTACTTTAATCCTACAAAATGCCTCTCACAAGTATTTAAATAATTTAAATTCAGTTTTACACTTGAATAAACCATTATAGACATACTTATACTGTATGATACTTACTGACAAAATGCAGAGTCCCCAATGCCAAACCATAAATAAATGAACTTCTTGTAATTGAGCTACTGAGTGTCATTTTTCCTTTGTCTAAGTTTCAGGGATCCACTGTGATATAAATTGTTTATTTATTACAATATTAAAAAAGAACTACCGGTAAAGACATTTTTCAAAAATAATTTTAGTCTCAGGATTGCTGTTGATGATGTTCTGCCCTCTTTTCCCTTCTCCAGGGACGTACACAAAGGATGATGGTTAAATCTCCCCACTCAAAGGTGACAGGCTGTAACAAGGAAAATGAGGTCCAGGTGAAGGGGACTCCTCTGAGTGGTGCGTTGATGACCCCCTCTAGTCCACAGTGTAACGTCAGCCTTAACTCTGTTGCCAGCACATATTCAGAGTTTGCGGTAATGGACACTTTTGTCTTCATGTTTTCTTGCTATGCTTTCTCTCTATTATTCCTTTGCATCTAATCATGCCAATTTACATTTTAGAGGGACTTGGTGAATACTGAAAGTGTCAAGGTGTGTTTTCATTTTGAGTGACTATACCTTTGAGTTGGATTGCAAGCTTACAAATTGAGGGATGCTCGATAACGATCGGACCAATGTTAGGAATTATGACGCCACAACGGTAAATCCGATAATGATTCAAAAAAACAACACTCCAATGAGACAAAAGTGTCCATGCTGTGCTTTAATGTGGGTTAGGGTGTGAATATCAAGCGCTCCTACTTCGCAGGGCGGTATTAACTTCACCTAAGCTCACAGTGTAAACAAACGTTCCCATTGATCAAGTGGGAATCCTTCAGTCCTTCAGAGGAAGACATCCAAAGCCACCCAAAATTATATTTATACAATATAGATATCATGCATCCCTGAAATTAACAAACAAAAGCACCATTGGGCTGTTTGAGATTACAGTTTGTTACAAGATAACTACCGCATTTTCGAAGTATAAGTCGCACCTGCTGAAAATGCATAATAAAGAAGGAAAAAAACATAGAAGTCGCACTGGAGTATAAGTCACATTTTTGGGGGAAATTTATTTGATGTAGCTGAGATAGGCGCCAGCACCCCCCGCGACCCCAAAAAGGAATAAGCGGTAGAAAATGGATGGATGGAAAACCCAACACCAAGAATAGACATTTGAAAGGCAATTTAAAATAAATAAAGAATAGTGAACAACAGGCTGAATAAGTGTACGTTATATGACGCATAAATAACCAACTGAGAAGGTGCCCGTTATGTTAACGTAACATATTATGGTTAGAGTCATTCAAATAAATGTAACGTATAGAACATGCTATACGTTTACCAAACAATCTGTCACTTCTAATCGCTAAATCCGATGAAATCTTGTACGTCTAGTCTCTTATGTGACTGAACTAAATAATATTATTTGATATTTTACGGCAATAAAGTACTATCTATCTATCTAATGTGTTACTAATTTCACACATAAGTCGCGCATGAGTATAAGTCGCACCCCCGGCCAAATTATGAAAAAAACTGCGACTTATAGTCCGAAAAATACGGTAATTGAAAAGTAGTGCATACTGTCTTATTTAAATGAAGATTTTGCGTGCATGCCAGGCAACACCACAGAGACACTTGATAATTTTCTGCACACTCCTGTTTTCATGCTCTTACCTGTGTGATGTGTCGAACCAGCAGCACACATCATCGAAGTAAGTCATCCAGCAGCTATAAAGTTATAACATGAAAGTGGAGGCTAAAACTCAAAGTGGAGATTATTTATTGTAAGTCAGAATTTACACCTAATTTTTTTCTAAATTAACACCCGAATCACTCACTGTACAGAGAACACAAAAAATATAACATACTTTAAAAAAAAGATTACAGTGAACCCTTTCTTATTGATGTGAACTTGTTCTGTGCCTGACTGTGGTAATTTAACTTCCATGAAGTGGAAAATGTTATTTAAAAAAATCTAATAATTTCATAGCTTGATTATAAAAACCTGTTTATTACCTTCTAAAAAAAATTCTTAACATCATTAGAGCCTTCTACTCACGAAATAACACCCACTTAATCACCTTTACCTGACATTAATACAATTTAATCATAATCCCTGAGGCTGAGCCAATCGGTAGCCGTGATATTTTTGACATAATTTAGTCTCATTTAGTGGCCAATCATGTTGTAGTGATATTTAGCCATTTGAAACTGGGCAAAAAATTGTGGAATATGCTTAAAGTTAAAGTACCAATGATTGTCACACACACACTAGGTGTGGTGAAATTTGTCCTCTGCGTTTGACCCACCCCCTTGATCACCCCCTGGGAGGTGAGGGGAGCAGTGGGCAGCAGCAGTGTCGCGCCGGGAATCATTTATGGTGATTTAACCCCCAATTTCGACCCTTGATGCTGAGTGCCAAGCAGGGAGGCAATGGGTCCCATTTTTATAGTCTTTGGTATGACTCTGCCGGGGTTTGAACTCACAAACTACTGATCTCAGAGCGGACACTCTAACCACTAGGCCACTGAGTAGGTAAAACAAAGTCTGTGATGGAAATATAAACTTTAAAGCGAGATGTGGCGATGGATTACTGTAAATATGAAAATGAAAGGAAACAGTAGTTCAAAAAGGGAACATTTTTTTACTTTTATTCTTGTGGTTGTGTTGTAAACCGAAAGTTGTCACTGTCCATATTATAGGCGCTCCGTCCCCCACGCGACCACTAGAGGGACAAGCGGCAGAAAATAGATAGACGGCATTTCATAGAAGTAGTTCCTTTCACATTTTAAGCAATATTAATCGTTTTCCAACTGTAGGGACTTTTTGGAGTTATTATATTCCTCTTAGTCCCCGGGCCATTTTTCGTCGTGTTCCGACATAACGGTAACTATGGCCTACGGCCCTCAGATCCTGGAACCATTTTAGCTCCTGCTCTGAGGCATGGTCTAAACCAGGGGTAGGGAACCTATTGCTCTAGAGCCAGATGTGGCTCTTTTGAAGACTGCATCTGGCTCTAAGATAAATCTTAGCTGACATTGTTAACACAATAAGTAATGAATACTGTAATTCCGCTGGTAATCACAGTGTTAAAAATAAGGTGCAAATTATAAAACATTCTCATGCATTTTAATCCATTCATCCGTTTTCCATCGCACCTGTTCAAGATGTCGCATTAATGGTAAGAAGTATTATATTTATTATTGGTTAACTTTAGAATAACAATGTTATTAAAAAAGAATTAGAGACTTATTATACTCTAAAAATGTTGGCCTTACTTAAAAAATGCACCCATTTAGTTGTATTCAGTGTTAAAAAAATATTACATGGCTCTCACGGAAATACATTTTAAAATATTTGGCTTTCATGGCTCTCTCAGCCAAAAAGGTTCCCGACCCCTGGTCTAAACTGAGTCCCATAGGAACTAAAATATGTAGGTGATTGGTTAAACTGACGAACTACTCCCTCTTGCAGGATATGTGCTTCTCCTAGTCATGACAGAGACTTGCTATTTTTAAAAAGTCCCGCAGAGTTGTTTACAAGATCGCAACAGGAAAAATGGATGCAGCAATCTACTGAAAATAAAACTGGGGACAACCCTTTTCCACCAGTCTTCTACTTAAGTCCGGACCCAGACAGAAGGCGAGGAGTAGTGTCCAATGAGTTGCAGCAACATCTGAATCACAACGAGAATATGTGTGTTACACAATGCATAATGTCTAAAATATCCACACATTGTAATGTGCTCAATACTAACATTTAAATACCGCCTGGAATGTTTACTTATAGGATACGTAGGCCTATACAGTATCATATTTATAAGTCGCTCCGAAGTATAAGTCGCACCGGCCGAAAATGCATGATAGAGAAGGAAAAAAACATATATACGTCGCACTGGAGTATAAGTCACATTTTTGGGGGAAATATATTTGATAAAATCCAACACCAAGAATAGACATTTGAAAGGCAATTTAAAATGAATAAATAAAGAATAGTGAACAACAGGCTGAATAAGTGTACGTTATATGAGGCATAAATAACCAACTGAGAAGGTGCCTGGTATTTTAACGTAACATATTATGGTAAGAGTCATTCAAATAACTATAACATATAGAACATGCTATATGTTTACCAAACAATCTGTCACTCCTAATCGATAAATCCCATGAAATCTTCTTCCTCTATGTCGCTTCTAAACAACTCTGCCAACTCCAAAGTTATGCGCTGCTTCCTCTTGTCGTTTTCTGCTGCATATTTCACTACGTCCAGCTTGTAATCTGCTGTACATGATTTCCTTTTCACTTCACTTTTTTACTTGAATTTTCCTTTTCTGTGGCACACTGCCTGTGAAGAGTTTGCCTCATGCTTAATGGGTATAATGGAAACAATATATTACTTCACTGGGGCAGAAGTTATTTTTCTCTTTGTACAGAGTCCTTATATCCGCAAGGAGGGTATGCAATCACTGAGGTTTGTTGGTTAGTTTTCAGTATAATTGAAAAGGTTATCAAAGGTTTTTTTAATGAAAATTTCGGGAAATATCTGTATCCCAAAAAGATTTGTAAGCCAAGGTACTACCACTTGTAGTCTATACCAGTGGTTCTCAAATGGGGGTACTTGAAGGTATGCCAAGGGGTACGTGAGATTGTTTTTAAATATTCTAAAAAAAAAAAAAGCAACAATTCAAAAATCCTTTATAAATATATTTATTGAATAATACTTCAACAAAATATGAATGTAAGTTTGTAAAATTACACAACAATGCAATATTCAGTGTTGACAGCTAGATTTTTTTGTGGAAATGTTCCATAAATATTGATGTTAAAGATTTCTTTTTTTGTGAAGAAATGTTTAGAATTAAGTTGATGAATCCAGATGGATCTCTATTACAATCCCCAAAGAGGGCACTTTAAGTTGATGATTACTTCTATGTGTAGAAATCTTTATTTATAATTGAATCACTTGTTTATTTTTCGACAAGTTTTTAGTTATTTTTATACCTCTTTTTCCAAATAGTTCAAGAAAGACCACTACAAATGAGCGATATTTTGCACCGTTATACAGTTTAATAAATCAGAAACAGATGACATAGTGCTGTATTTTACTTCTTTATCTATTTTTTTCAACCAAAAATGTTTTGCTCTGATTAGGGGGTACCGTATTTTTCGGACTATAAGTCGCAGTTTTTTTTCATAGTTTGGCCGGGGGTGCGACTTATACTCGGGAGCGACTTATGTGTGAAATTATTAACACATTACTGTAAAATATCAAATAATATTATTTAGCTCATTCACGTAAGAGACAAGATGTATAAGATTTAATGGGATTTATCGATGAGGAGTGACAGATTGTTTGGTAAACGTATATAGCATGTTCTATATCAGTGGTTCTCAACCTTTTTTCAGTGATGTACCCCCTGTGAACATTATTTTAATTCAAGTACCCCCTAATCAGAGCAAATCATTTTTGGTTGAGAAAAAAGAGATAAAGAAGTAAAATACAGCACTATGTCATCAGTTTCTGTTTTATTAAATTGTATAACAGTGCAAAATATTGCTCATTTGTAGTGGTCTTTCTTGAACTATTTGGAAAAAAATATATAAAAATAACTAAAAACTTGTTGAAAAATAAACAAGTGTTTCAATTATAAATAAAGATTTCTACACATAGAAGTAATCATCAACTTAAAGTGCCCTCTTTGGGGATTGTAATAGAGATCCATCTGGATTCATCAACTTAATTCTAAACATTTCTTCACAAAAAAAGAAATCTTTAACATCAATATTTATGGAACATGTCCACAAAATTTTTTAGCTGTAAACACTAAATATTGCATTGTTGCATTTCTTTTCACAGTTTATGAACATACATTCATATTTTGTTGAAGTATTATTCAATAAATATATTTATAAAGGATTTTTGAATTGTTGCTATTTTTAGAATATTTTTGAAAAATCCCTAGTACCCCTTGGCATACCTTCAAGTACCCCCAGGGGTACGCGTACCCCCATTTGAGAACAACTGTTCTATATGTTATAGTTATTTGAATGACTCTTACCATAATATGTTACGTTAAAATACCAGGCACCTTCTCAGTTGGTTATTTATGCGTCATATAACGTACACTTATTCAGCCTGTTGTTCACTATTCTTTATTTATTTTAAATTGCCTTTCAAATGTCTATTCTTGGTGTTGGGTTTTATCAAATAAATTTCTCCAAAAAATGCGACTTAAACTCCAGTGCGACTTATATATGTTTTTTTCCTTCCTTATTATACATTTTCGGCAGGTGCGACTTATACTCTGGAGCGACTTATACTCCAAAAAATACGGTAGTTGAATTAAAAAAATGTTCACAGAGTGTACATCACTGAAAAAAGGTTGAGAACCACTGGTCAACAGTATTTCCCATACATTCATATATTTGGGATGGCTTTTAAAAAGTAAATTTGGGCCGCAACAAATGCATTCGGCGCTATTTTATTATCAATCAAATCGATCATTTAGTAATCGCACACATCAGCAGCCAAATTAGGAGCATTTGTAACTTGTTTGGTTGTATTATTATTTATATGCAATATGATATATATTCTTTATCGCAGAAGGTTGCATTATTTATTTAGATTTGGATTTTATGCTATGTCACCATCCCTATTTTAAAGCTGTTTTACCTTTTATCTGAGCAGGCTTCATCAATTCATGCTCAAGGACTTTATAGGACAGCTCTAGTCTTAGAGGATTGCTTTTTTCCTTATAGGTAGAGACATGCCCCAACAGGAGTTGTTTCGCTCTATGGTACACTTGTGATGGACCCGAGTGGTAAAATATTAAAATCTAATAAAATTGTTGCTTAAAACCAATATAAATATTAAGAACCCAATGTAGGGAGACCAGCTGTCCCAAAATAAGGAAAGATGATTAAACTGGTTCACAATTTATTAAAATACAATTAAAAAACAGTCGCGTTGTCGACACTAAAATACCAAATGGTAACAAATGTGATGGGTGAGGGTACAGTCAGGCGTGTGGGTCCGTATCTTGGCTCCGCCCACTCCCACGGCATCTTCCTGCACACAAAATTAAAAGGGAGGCAGGCCACGGGGATAAAATTAACTAAAACCACGGAGACGCTATCCGGGCTGACATCGCACTTACACGCAAGGCTGGCTTTCCCCTGCCTTTGCTGTAGTTCTGTGTCAACGTCTTGGGTACGCCCACTCTCCTCGCCAGTCTCCGGTCACTCGCGGGACCTACATGGCCGTACCCGTCCCGCTCCGCCTCCTGGTCACTTCGAGGGGTCGCCGCTGGTCCCTGGGTCCAAATCGCCCCCCTGTCCACAGAACCACACAGCCAACGTACGACGCACGAGCCCGCAAGCCCACAGCCAAAGGCAGTTGGGTGTCCCCACAGATCCACAACACCCTGCACTTACTTGGGCGGCAGAGTTTCCTCTGCCCCTGCCTGTTGTGGACGTCTTGGGGTTCGTTCTGGTAGCCTGCGGGGTCTACTTTGTGGTCTGGGGGTTCCTTCCCAGCCTGCGTGCGTCCACCCGGTCGCTCTCGGCAAAGCCTGTAGATTCTTCCCCACTCCTGGCAAAGCCTATCATTTTCCCCTCTCGACCCTCTCCTTCTCTACCCTGTTGATTCACTCTGTCAACCCTTCTAAACGTGCAGTCCTAATGCTCCAATTTCCCGTGCCGTTGGATTGGGCAATTTGGTTGTTAGGGGCAACCAGCTAAAAGGGGCAATGTCTTAAAATACCAGCAAAGCCCACAAGTAGTAAATACATGTAATTAAAGACAATCAAATTCCAAAGTGTAAAAATGTGCAAAAAATACAATCAAATTCTAAAATGTTAAAACATGCAATTAAAAATCCACAGCAATAAAACACTAACACTTGCATGGCAATGAAACATAAAAAAATAAAATCCCCTACTTGTGTCCCATCACACACTCTTTACTATTGCTATAATTGAGAGGAACACTAACCGGGGTAATTACACCCTAATGACTGTTATTGTAATTTAATGTTAGTTATTGGCTGGCAGAAGCCTCACACTTTTGTATCTTAACAGCTCTCGATTTGCACCACAACATAGCCAAATCGTTCTTGAGTAATGTCTTCTGTTAAAGACAAATAATTGTGTATCCTGCACCTGCACCATCCCCTCAGAATAGTCCTGTCTAGTCTTTGAGCATGAACTGAAGTAGTAATTTGCTTTTTTTTACCTTCAGCAAGTATCTTGAAGTAGCAGTGTGCCTAACATTTAGCAGTTATGTTGTTTTTGACTAGAAATGGGTTGTTGATGGCTCGCTATATCTTTCGTTTCTGCAGCGAGACCTGTCCAAGGCCACTAACGCCAAGATCCAGCACCACATCCTGAACTCTACGTCCACCAAACTCTGACCTCTGATGCTGACTGTCTTTTTGCCACCTTCTTTTGTAGTAAAGATCCTTTCCAATATCTAATGGTGCCATCTGCTTTTTAATGTAAATGAAGGAAATAGTATATGATATTTAGTCTATGATAAATAATCTAAATCTTTGTTCTGGTCCAGCCAAACAAGTCTGGTCACTGTTCGCAGTAAGAAACACAAGTTAAAACACTACCTTGGCTTTTGAATATCGACTTGCATGTAAATGTTGTAGGTGTTATGCGATTTGAAATATATAATAGAAAGAAATGTTACCTTTCTAAAATTATGCAAGCCTCCATTATGCAATATTTGCACTTTTTGTAAAGTTCACGCTCGCTTTGTTCTATTTGACGCTTCACAGCTGTTTGCAGTTGTGTAGGAGTATATTTATATTTTCATCATTGTTTTTTTTTTTTTTTTTTTTTAAGCAAATATCCCATTTGACATGCTGAACATGCTCTTCATGTCCTTTTATTGATGCTTTAACTTTTAAAAGCACTGATTCTTGTACATGCTCATGGCTTATTTGTAAACGCTCATCAAAAGAAGCAATGGAAGATCATTCAGGATTTATTGCATGGGTTGTATTTTCAATTCCTGTACAAATGTTTTAGAAAAATATAACAGTACATCATTTATGTTTGGCGTGGGACTTCATTTTTTAACTCTTAGCAAAGACAATAAATCATGAATTTCACATTGAAAGTTTATTATATTGTTTGTTGCTCATAGTTATGTTAATCAAGGATACTTTTGCCTGTGTTCTAGATTTATCAGCGAAATTAATGACCAAAACATTACTTGTGTACGGATTATGATTTATACGTGGATACCATCACAAACAAATTAAAGCTATCCTAAGTCAAACATTAACAAAGAATACTGGCATGTTACCCTGCAATTTAATTACATTGTTAATGATCAAGCTTTGTTTGGTTTATCAATACATAGAAATCATTACAAACAAATGAAAGCTATCCCAACTCAATATCTTAAAGAATGCTGGCATCTTACCCTGCAGTTTAATAACATCGTTCGTAATCAAGTATGGTTTCACTTACATGCATGTGACCTTTCTTTTTTTGACCACGAACTACTACTAGGCAATAGTAAAAAGAAATTAAAATAACAAGTCTGTCTGTGGTGAGGTGGCGACTTGTCCAGGGTGTACACTGCCTTCCGCCCGATTGTAGCTGAGATAGGCGCCAGCGCCCCCGCGACCCCAAAAGGGAATAAGCGGCAGGAAATGGATGGATGGAAGTCCATTTATATTTTTAAAGTAAATAAAGTGAGAATGAAAATAAGAGTTACAGACAAAACTCAAATAAAAATGTTCAAAGATGGGGAAAAAATTGTCATGAATAAAATGAGAATAAATAAAAATCGAGGAAAAAAAGTTAAAGAAATAAATTAATTAAGCAAAAAGGAGTTAAAAACCCCAACATACATTGTTTGAAAATGAAAGCTACATTCATATAGGAATAAAAGTAGACAGAATGAGAATTAATAGAAATTCATAGTAGTAAATAAATTAAAAATAAACATGCAAATACTGTAGGGTAAAAAGAAGTGATAGAAAATAAACTACAACTTTAAGTGAACAACATTTTATAATAGAAAATAAGATGAAATAAGGAGATTAAAGATACATAAAAAAAGAGTTTAAAAAAAAGTAGCTAAATGAGAATTTCAAAACTAGATGTGTTTCTGTCAAATGGTAAATGGTTGTACTTGTATAGCGCTTTTTTTTTTTTTTTACCCCTTTTTAAGGAGCCCAAAGCGCTTTGACACTATTTCCACATTCACCCATACATTCACAAACTGATGGCGGGAGCCACCATGCAAAGCGCTAACCAGGATACATCAGGAGCAAGAGTGAAGTGTCTTGCCCAAAGACACAACGGATATGACTAAGATGGTAGAAGATGGGGATTGAACTAGCAACCCTCAGATTGCTGGCATGGCCACTCTACCAACTTCGCCACGCCGTCCCCGTCAAGGGGGTCCATCTGTGGAACAGCTTGGCTGATGTCTTAAATCTTACAGTTCCATTCACACATTTAAAAAGAAAATATATCGCTCTTGAATAAACACCAGTATTTATTATTATGATCAAAGTTAATTACAAAACTAAATGTGGTACATAAATAATAATGGAAAGGTAAGTCTATATAGTATAATATTGGTACAAATGTGGAACCGACATGAATAGTCCACAATTGTTGGAATATGTCTTTACAGTGTATAAACCTGAACAGTTTTATGCATTTTTTAGTACATTTACAAAAAATTTTATAAATTTTTGATGACTTTACAAATGTATGTATTTGTAATATGTTATAATATGGGGGACGGCTTGGCGATGTTGGGAGAGTGGCTGTGCCAGCAATCTGAGGGTTACTGGTTCAATCCCCACCTTCTACCATCCTAGTCATGTCCATTGTTGTCCTTGAGCAAGACACTTCACCCTTGCTCCTGATGGGTCCTGGTTAGCGCCTTGCATGGCAGCTGCTGCCATCTGTGTGTGAATGGGGGAATGTGGAAATAGTGTCAAAGTGCTTTGAGTTCCTTTAAAAAAAGGTAGAAAAGTGATATACAAGTACAAACCCTGTTTCCATATGAGTTGGGAAATTGTGTTAGATGTAAATATAAAGGGAATACTATGATTTGCAAATCATTTTCAACCACGGATTTTCCGAGAGACTCCCGAAATTCAGCGCCTCTCCTGAAAACCTCCCGGAAGAAATTTTCTCCCAAAATCTCACGAAATTCAGTGAAGCTGGAGGCCACGCCCCCCCAGCTCCATGCGGACCTGAGTGGGAACAGCCTGTTTTCACGTCCGCTTTCCTGTCGTATAAACAGCTTGCCTGCCCAATCACGTTACAACATCTACGGATTTTAAATAAAAAACTGCACACAAGGAGACGAAGCAGAAGAACGAGGAAGTTACAGCCATGGCGACGTCGTCTGTAATAGAGTGATTATATGTTGTCTATTGGGCCTCACGTTGGTAGAGGGGTTAGTGCGTCTGCCTCACAATACAAAGGTCCTGAGTAGTCAGGGTTCAATCCCGGGCTCAGGATCTTTCTGTGTGGAGTTTGCATGTTCTCCCCTTGATTGCGTGGGTTCCCTCCGGGTACTCCGGCTTCCTACCACCTCCAAAGACATGCACTTGGGGATCGCTTGATTGGCAACACAAAATTGGCCCTAGTGTGTGAATGTGAGTGTGAATGTTGTCTGTCTATCTGTGTTGGCCCTGCGATGAGGTGGTGACTTCTCCAGGGTGTACGCCGCCTTCCGCCCGATTGTAGCTGAGATAGGCACCAGCACCCCCACGACCCCAAAGGGAATAAGCGGTAGGAAATGGATGGATGTTGTCTGTTGCCAACTCCTGGTGAATGTTGGCTATAGCATTATGGGTTTGCTTTTTGATTGGCCAATGATTTACGTGGCATTGCGCACCTAACAGCAAGTGACTCTCGCCAGTACGCAAATGGCAGAACAAAAGTTACTCAAATAGTGAAAGGTATGTGTTGTTGTTGTTTTTTTAGTAACCAGCAAGCACTTTACAGTTAGTAGTACTGTGTATTTGATAGGTGCCGTCTGAAATTC
This sequence comes from Nerophis ophidion, assembly GCF_033978795.1. Taxonomy (NCBI): domain Eukaryota; kingdom Metazoa; phylum Chordata; class Actinopteri; order Syngnathiformes; family Syngnathidae; genus Nerophis; species Nerophis ophidion. The sequence goes on from NC_084635.1 coordinate 22,594,604, forward strand.
AACTATTTATTTTATTTATATATATAATAAAATGAATATACTGTATTTCCTTGAATTGCCGCCAGGACGCGAATTAATTTAAAACCCCTTCTCACTCCTGCGCTTACCAAAGGCATGCGGTAAAAGTAAGCATGCGCTAATTATTTTAAAACCTCTTCTCACTCCGGCACTTACCAAAGGTATGCAGTAAAAATTTGAGTGTGATGTAAGCTTGGACCTTAAATGCTACTGAATAGCTCTTAATCTTCTTCCCTTTACGCCAAGATAGTTAAACCCTGGCCCATTGGCCAAATTTTGCCCGCCATGTAATTTCATTTGGCCCTTGAGGCAATAATAAATTAACATTAGAGCTGGCCCTCCGATGTTATACAGTGGCGTATCACCGCATTCAACGCTAATTCTCATACTTGCCAACCCTCCCAATTTTTCCAGGAGAATCCCGAATTTCAGTGCCCACCCCGAAAATCTCCCAGTGCAACCATTCTCCCGAATTTCCACCGGGACAACAATATTGGGGGCGTGCCTTAAAGGTACTGCTATTAGCATCCTCTACAACCTGTCGTCACGTCCGCTTTTCCTCCATACAAACGGCCCAGTCACGTTATATATCCAGCTTCTACACACACACAAGTGAATGCAAGGCATACTTGGTCAACAGCCATACAGGTCACACTTAGGGTGGCCGTATAAACAACTTTAACACTGTTACACCACACTGTGAACCCACACCAAACAAGAATGACAAACACATTTCGGGGGAACATCCGCACCGTAACACAACATAAACACAACAGAACAAATACCCAGAACCCCTTTCAGCATTAACTCTTCCGGGGACGCTACAATATACACCCCCGCTACCAACAAAACTCAATTTTGCATGTCACTATAAAGTATATGTAACCCACACTGTCACTGCCTCTCGACACACCCTTGGACTCTGCGTTGTGTTTTTAGTGTTTATAAGGTGGGTTGTTGTGTGGAGAGATTGGACACTGGACACAGTGGTTCTGAATTGTGGATGAGACCTTGTTGCATTTATTTGCTCACAGTAGTGGTCCTCTCTGGCTCTGGTCATTAATCTTTTCAGTGGAAAAGAAGAACATTGTCAAAGATGGCGCCTAGACTATGGTGTCCACTGAGGGACAAAAAGGTGAGGTGTGCTGAACCCACAGGTAAAAATCAACAGAATAGTGACATCCAGTGCTCATAAAGAGGTACTGTCTTATACATTAACAGGCTACTGCCTTACATCTACCCCTTCTTTATTTGATGGCGTCTCTGCCATCAGATCAAACGTAAACAAAAAGCCAAAACTCCACTCTTTAACCAAAAGTGAGTGAGTGTGTGTGTGTGTGTGTGTTAAACATGCCCTTCTGGTCCTCTTGCTTTGGCCCTTTGCCACAACTTCTTGCCTCTCTCTATCTTCTGTTGTTCCTCATCCGATCTCAGAACTTGCGACTCAAGGCATAGCCTCTTTGGGGGCTGTCGATTTCTCGACGGGTTCCTTCTTGGAGCCACAGCCTCTGGAGGTGCTTCGGCACAACTGAGAGGTGTGTCTTCCTCTTCTTTATCACTTATTTGCCCAGCCTCCACATCCAATTCCTCCATCCCTGTGTGTTCAACCTGTCCGTTTACTGTCTCTGTATCATCCATCTCACATTCCTCTTCAATATCTTCCTCTGTCTCTCCTCTATCTTGCTCCTCCATTTCCTCTGTATCCGCTCCCTCGTGATCCTCTTTCACATCTGACTCCACATCATTTGTCGTCACTTCACCGGCCTGTTCCACTGGCAGAAACATACACTGTGTAAGGAGGTTGCGGTGGACCACTCTCTCTGGTTCACCATCTTCTGGTCGAACTACATACACCGGTATATTGGGTTGCTTCTTCACCACAATGTATGGACGAGACTCCCACTTGTCTCCCAGTTTCTGCCGTCCTTCCACATGACACTTTTTGACTCGGTCCCCTGCACTGAAGACTTGACTCTTTGCTTTTCGGTCATAGTATTTTTTCTGCTGATCTTTCGCATGGTGAGAAGCCTGATTAGGCAGGGCATTGGCTTGTGACAGACTGTCATGTAGAGTTTGGACGTACTCACTATATCCTCCTTGCTCATTGGTGGAAGGAAGCCCAAAGACCAGGTCGACTGGGAGCCGGGGGTGCCTACCGAACATCAGGTAGTATGGTGCATAACCAGTCGAGTCGTGACGTGTGCAATTGTAGGCATGCGTCATTGCATCCAAGTGCTCATGCCAGCGAGGTTTCAAGTGAGGCTCTAGTGTCCCCAGCATGTCCATGAGGGTCCGGTTGAACCTTTCCGTGCCCCCATTGCCCTGTGGGTGGTAGGGGGTGGTGTGGGTCTTAGTGATGCCCGTACACTTGCACAGTTCCTTCACGATATCACTTTCAAAATTGCGTCCTTGGTCTGCCAAAAATTTCTCACAAAAACCAAACCGGCAGAAAAAGTTTTTCCACAGTACCTTCGCAACTGTGTTGGCCTTCTGGTCTTTAGTGGGATAGGCCTGGGCGTATCGTGAGAAGTGGTCAGTTAGAACGAGCACATTTTCAATGCCACCTTTTGACTTCTCCAGTGTCAAAAAGTCCACACACACCAGCTCCATGGGGGCACTGGTGTGAATACTGACCAGGGGAGCCCTGAGGCCTGCAGTTGGGGTCTTTCTGAGGCAGCACCTCTGACACTGTTCACACCAAGTCTTGATTTCCTGGAACATTCTCGGCCAGTAGAATCTCTCCCTTATCATCTGCAAGGTCCTCTCAAATCCTAAATGCCCTCAGTCATCATGCAGAGCAGTCTTGACGGATGCGCGCAGCCGTTCCGGCAGTACAAGCTGCTCTACTACTTCCCTTTGGCCACGGTACATGAGACCGTCTCGTATCACTAACCTCCTCCACTCCTTTAAGAGAAGGCACACTTGCCCACCACCACTGATCCTCTCACTGCGACTTGGCTTCCGGTTCAGGCTTTTGGAGTGCAGGACAGGGCCGACGGCAGGATCTTCCTTCTGGGCTGCACGGATCTCCTGTTTTGTCATGGCAGGTAATGACTCTGTTCCCACATCCATATAGGGCTCACTGGGCTTGTGTGATAGAGGTTCTTGGATGTCAGGTTCCTCTGGGGCAGTATTGTTCACATCCTTGGAGCTCTCCTGTCCATGGCTCTCTTGTCCATGGGTGGGCCGGTTCTCTTCATGGCCTAGGTTACTGGCCCTCACCCGCTGGGGACAGGTGTGTAAGACTTGCATGACCTCCTGGTTGGACATACGGGAGAGTGCGTCAGCATTTGCGTTACTTTTTCCTCTTCTATACTGGATGTCAAAGTCGAACGCCGACAGTCGAGACACCCACCGCTGTCCTGTAGCATCCAGCTTAGCTGAGGACATCACATACTTGAGAGGGTTGTTGTCTGTTTGGACTGAGAATCTACGCCCATAGTTATCTGTCACTGCCCACTTCAGAGCGAGGAACTCAAGTTTGTGTGTAGGATATCGGGTCTCTGCTGGACTCAAGCCACGGCTGGAGTAGGCTATGACTCTATCGACTCCACTCTGGACCTGGACCAAGACAGCGCCAAGGCCCTCTCCCGACGCATCAGTTTGAAGCAGAAAGGGCAGGCTGAAATCTGGATACCCCAGCACTGGAGCAGTCGTCAACTTCTCTTTCAGTGTCTGAAAGGCCTCCTCACACTCATGAGTCCACATGAAGGGTGGGTCAGGACCCGGGCTCTTCTTATGCCCCCTCTTCTTCTTTCTGGGGTCACCGCTAGTGAGGCGGTATAGAGGTGCTGCTATCATGGAGTAGCCGTTCACGTACCGTCTGTAATACCCGGCTAGGCCCAAGAATTGGAGCACTTCTTTCCTATTTGTGGGCCTCACCCAGTCCTTAACCCTGCTTATTTTCTCTGGGTCTGTCCTGATCCCCTCTGCGGACACCAAGTGACCCAAATACTGCACCTCTTGTCTCACAAGCTGGCACTTCGAGGGTTTCAACTTCAAGTCATGCTCCTTGAGTCGATCAAACACCAGCTGCAACCTCTCCAGGTGCTCATCAAAGGTTTTTGAGAATATGATCAGATCATCTAAGTAGATGAGGAGGTGAGTGAAGTTCAGATCTCCAAAGCAGCAGGTCATCAGTCGCTGGAAGGTGGACGGAGCGTTTTGCAGCCCAAAAGGCATTCTGTTTGCCTCAAACAGCCCCATAGGAGTACTGAACGCTGTCTTGTGTTTGTCGTGTTCCGCCACCTCCACCTGCCAGTAACCAGATGTGAGGTCAAGGGTGGAGAAGTACTTCGCTTGCCCCAGGGCCTCCAGAGCTTCCTCTATTCTGGGCAGAGGGAATGCGTCTCTGGTGCTGTAGGAATTCAGCTTTCTGTAGTCCACACAAAGCCTTAGTGACCCATCTTTCTTGGTTACAATCACTACTGGCGAAGCATATGGGCTCTTACTAGGCCTGATGACCCCTGTTGCCTCCATGTCCATCAACAACTTCCTCACATCTTGCCACTGTGAGGGGGGAATCTTGCGGTAGGGCAGTCGGAAAGGGGTAGAATCGACAAGGGGAATTTCATGCGTTATGGTTTTTGTGTGGCCATAGTCCATGGAATGCTGGGAGAACACACTTCCATTTTTCTCCACCAGCTCTTTAAGGAGGGACCGCTGGTGCTCATTCTCTACCGCTGCTTCACTGAGGTCCACCCCAGCACCTGCCACAACTTGATCCAAACTCAGACAGGCCTCTTCACTCTCAGCCTTATCAGGTTCACCTGGCCTCTTGTCAGGAAACTCTACAACATTTTCCACCATGACTGCATTGGCCAAATGTGTATGGGGCTTTATGGTGATAGCATGTTGAGACAGATTCATCACCCTAACAGGGGTGCAGCCTTTCTTTACATCAGTAAGGACTTTGGCAACCAATAGGTCTTGGGGGAGACGCAGGAAAGGGTGGCCTTCAATGAGGGCTGTGTAAGTCTTTCTTTGTGGGCCAACTTTGATCCTACACTTCAAATCCATCTCCTTCCCTCCAGGGATGCTTATTTTGCGTCCAGCGTACACAACAGGGCCAACTGTGTCATCCGTTACATTATGTTCTGTGTTCAGAATTTCCAGCAGGGCAGTGTACCACTCTGGATGGCTTTGCTTGACACGGTGAATGAACTGCTGGCCATAGGTTGCTTGGAGGTGGCTCCTGGAGGCCCGAATGACATTAGTGCCCACAAGCAGAGGGACAGAGGAACGATACTCAGAATCAGGGACCACGAAAGCCGGCACAGCCTCAAACTCTCTCCCCAGCATTTTCAGGTTAATGTGTAAGACACCATGGTAAGGCACATTCTGGCCGGCTGCCCCCTCTATGGGTATTTTAGAAGGCTTCAGCCTTTGTTCCCGAAGGGTGGGGTGGTTGCGCCAGTAGTTGTGAGTAATACTGGTAATCTGGGAGCCAGAGTCTATGAGTGCCTTGCATTTTACCCCATTGACTTCCACCTCCCCCTCATTCCTGGGGCCCACTAGGGGGGTATCCTCTCCTCCATCATCAGTTCCACTCACCTGTAATGGGGACACTTGCTGCTCACCCATGGTTGCCCCGATAACCATGGGCTCTAGGCGTTTAAATGTTGTGCTGAGGGAGCTGTGTTTCCCTCCACAGGGGTCACAGGCTGGGGTTGCTGAGCCAAGGACAGGCTGGGATCTGGGAGAGCTGCTCTGCAGACCCGGGCAATGTGTCCTAGTTTCCCACACCGGTAACATGTCACACTGGAGCCCTGTACTGTAGTCCTTGGTGATGACTGGCATCTTTGTGGGGGGGCTGCAGGAGGGACAATGCGTGAGACAGCAGGCTGGACAGTGGGTGGGACCAAAATTCTTGATTCGAGGTGAGACAACATGGCCATCTGTTGCTCTTGGCTTAGAGCCAATTTCTGTATAATCTCTCTCACCTCTGACAGTTCTGAGTTCTGTTTCGTTGTCTCTGTCTTCTCATTAGTACCACACTCAGGTGCGCCATGTACCTGGGCATATGCTTTTTTTGTCTTGTGCTGTGGTTGGAACTTCTTTGTTTCTTTTGCTAGATCTCTGAGCTCCTGTTGCAGCTCTCGGAAGCTCAATAGCCGGGGCTTCATTGGCGAAATTCGGGCATACGTCTCCTCATCTTCAAGCCCCCTTAAGAACTGCCGGGTGAGTTTGCTATCACGGTCAGGGAAAGGCCTGCCTCCTCTCTCACTGTCTTCAACAGCTCGCAATGTTGCCTCCAGTGCTATGGCATATGAGAAACAAGACTCTCCAGGCCTCTGGATTCGTTCATAGAAGTCGGCTAGTGGATCTAGAGAGCCATATGTGTCACTGTATTCCGCCCTCAATTCCTCAAATGCTTTCTCAGGGGTTTGGTCATGGGGAGGTAGGTTCAACACCAATCTTCTGGCTTCACCACCCAGGTGTCGCACTACTGTGGAAAAGCGGAGGTGCATGGGAAGCTCTATGGCCTCCAGGAGATACTGCCAGTCCTCCACAAGCATCTTGCTATCAGAATGTCCAGTGAAGATTTGGACTTTTTTAACCTGATGAGTCTGCAGGAAGCCACCATAGGCAGCGGGAGGACTCGGTTGGGCTTTGGCGCTGTTTGGAGCGAAGAATGGAGGTAGAGGTGTGGATTGGGGGAGTGCATTAGGATACACGTTGACTCTGGGATCAGAAACAGGTGTCCATGGATGTACTGGGGCGGGGCCATGGAGAGGGGCTGCATGATCAAGGGTTTGTGTGAGGATAGTGGGGTACATTCTGGCTTGAGGATCTGGAGTTGGCATCTGAAAGTATACTGGGGCAGGGGTGTGAGGGGAAGCTGTATCATGAATAGCTGGTGGGAGGGCATGGGGATACAGACTGGCTTGGGGGTGGGCAGCAGGTGTCTGTAGATGTGCTGGAGCAGAGGCATGGGAGGGGTTGCGTAATCAACATTTCCATAATTCACATTCATAGGGATAGGGCCTCTTTCACCAGTTGCAGGCGGGCGCCGGGGGGTCATCTCATTATGGACCAGGGACTGAGAGTGGTGTTGGACAGGAGGGTTGGTCGAAAGGTTCATTTGGGGGTTTCGAGAATTTGGCGTAGGGAGCTGGGGTGCATGGGTGGAATCTGAATTGCTGGTGTAGGTCAGGGGGCTAGGATGAGCAGCCTGGATTTGGGAGTCTGTAGCCTGACCTGCCGATCTGGTGGCGCGGCAATGTGGACACATTAGCTGGGGTATGCGGTGACAGAGTTGGGGGTGGCGGCGTAAACTGCCAGGTGGTATGTCTGTGTATGTTGTAGGTGTATAGTGAAGTGCAATGAAAACAATAAAAAGGAAAAGAGAAAAAATAACAACAATAGTAACAAATATCAATCCGTGCATAAAATTCACATTAACCAAACAATTAGTCAGTACACCGCTCTGTGTGTCTAACTCAAGGCATATGAACCAAGTAGACAACAAATAATACTCATATAGTTGTCACTTCAAAATTCTCTCACAAAATATAGCATTTTTTTCTTTTCTTGTTCTTTCTCAATTCAATTAGCTGTTCAGTTTATAGGATACCATATAAAGTCCTTCAATGAAAATAACTTTCATAGCACTGAAAGGATATGTTGAAGGTGGATAATCTTCTCCTACAGCTCAGTAGCAGCTCAGTCCACCACATGGACCGGTCCATTCACAGAGAATACTGTTCAGTTTAGCAGCACGTCTGGGGATGCTACTGTCAGTCTCTCTTCGGTCTTAGAATTACCACAATCCGGGTCACGGCACCAAAGATGTAACCCACACTGTCACTGCCTCTCGACACACCCTTGGACTCTGCGTTGTGTTTTTAGTGTTTATAAGGTGGGTTGTTGTGTGGAGAGATTGGACACTGGACACAGTGGTTCTGGATTGTGGATGAGACCTTGTTGCATTTATTTGCTCACAGTAGTGGTCCTCTCTGGCTCTGGTCATTAATCTTTTCAGTGGAAAAGAAGAACATTGTCAAAGATGGCGCCTAGACTATGGTGTCCACTGAGGGACAAAAAGGTGAGGTGTGCTGAACCCACAGGTAAAAATCAACAGAATAGTGACATCCAGTGCTCATAAAGAGGTACTGTCTTATACATTAACAGGCTACTGCCTTATATATATAAGCCTTGCTTGTTCAATATTCAATGCAAAACTTGCTTGGGTCCCTATTAAAAGGTTAAGTTGTTCAACTTTGGCCCTCGGCTTTGTTCAATTTAGAATTTTGGCCCACTCTGTATTTGAGTTTGACACCCCTGCTTTATGCGATTTCAAATTACCGCTATTGAAATCAGCCTCCTCCATTTTGAAAATGATGAAAGGGGAAGTGTCACTTGTGACGTCACGAGTTTGACCAGGCGGTAATACTAAGCATGCGCTTTTTAACAGGACACTTCGCGGGAAATTTTAAATTGCAATTTAATAAACTAAACCGGCCGTATTGGCACGTGTTGCAATCTTAACATTTCATCATTGATATATAAACTATCAGACTGCGTGGTCGGTAGTAGTGGGTTTCAGTAGGCCTTTAATGTGTGAATGTGAGTGTGAATGTTGTCTATCTGTGTTGGCCCTGCGATGAGATGGTGACTTGTCCAGGGTGCACCCCGCCTTTCGCCCGAATGCAGCTGAGATTGGTGGACAAGCGACAGAAAATGGATGTTTTGGAAAATTTGCAGGAACGTCAACCAAAAATAATCAAATATAACATGTCTCTGTTAGACAAATCATATATAAAATATAACAGCATAACGTGCAGTTTTATTCCCCGGTTTTGGAAAAGTGGGACGGGTGGTTTCGGTTTTCTGTAGAACCTGCAAGTGCCTCTGGGTCACGTGGTTGCAACCTTTATTTTGAAAAGCTAACCCGGAAACAGTGTTGAAAGCGGTAACGTGTGGGGGCGGGGCTTATGATGATTTATGAGTGGAAACGTAAAGTTAGTCGGACGTCGTCACACACACGCCGGCTCAAGCGCACCGCGTGGAAGTAAACCGGCGGACATAACGAACTCTCGGACATGTCTGGCGTGCTGGCGAGGCTGCTCTTCTACCCGACCCTGGCCTACAATGTGCTCATGGAGAAGGTGTCTTCGCGGCGGTGGTTTGACCGAGTGGACGAGACTGTGCTGCTGGGAGCTCTGCCGTTCAAATCCATGACCAAACAGGTCAGACTGGTCAGCTCGTCTGTTTAAAAACCGATATTTTCTCTCCATTAATTGCTTAATACTTTAGTGCAGTTCTTGGAAAAGTAAGGCCCGGGGGCCACCTGCGGCCCGTTAAGCTTTTCAATCTGGCCCGCTGGACATTCCCAAGTAATATTTTTAGATCTTTAAGATGGAAAGTGTAGCTGCCATTATGATGTGCAGTCATGGTTTGTAATTATCGTAGGTCTTGAACTATACAACATATTTCAATGGTTGGAATCTGCGCTTTAGCATGATATTTTAGTGATGAGTGTTGTCCTGAATCTCCTGATACCATACTTGCCAACCTTGAGACCTACGATTTCGGGAGGTGGGGGGCGTGGTTAAGAGGGGAGGAGTATATTTACAGCTAAATTCACCAAGTCAAGTATGTCATATATATATATATATATATATATATATATATATATATATATAGTTGTGATCAAAATTATTCAACCCCCACACAATTTTGGTGTTTTAGCAAGTAGGACATTTATTCCGTATTTTGTTTATAGTCATATCAAATAAAGATGCATTAAATAGACAAATGCAACTTGAATTACAACATTATATTTTGTAACATACCAAACTGTCATTTCTCTTAATATCTCATTGACAAAATTATTTAACTCCTTGAAGATCATAACTCTTAAGAACAGAATTTGAATAAGGTCTTTTCAAATCAGGTGTTGAAAACACCTGTCGATGTGATTAGAACCATAACGAGCAACTATTAAACTGATTGGAAAAAGTCTGTGACTCTCAGCTTCTTGTAGATGGTCAATGGTGTATTTGCAACATGGTGAAGTCCAGGGAGTGGTCAAAGAAGTCGAGAGGAGGTAATTTCTCTTTATAAGAAAGGATATGGATATAAGAAAATAGCAAAGACATTATACAATCCAAGAGACACAGTTGGGAGCATAATTCGCAAGTTTAAAGCTGAAGGCACAGTGGAAACACTACCTGGGTGTGGTAGAAAGAGGATGCTGTGTGCAACTGCTGTCCGGCATTTGAAGCGTACATTGGTGAAAAACCCCCGGGTAACAGCCGAGGAACTACAACAGGACATTGCAGAGGGGGGAACGCAGGTTTCGTCCCAGACAATAAGGCGCGCACTACGAGATGATGGCCTCCATGCCAGAACTCTCAGGCGCACCCCACTTCTGACTACCAGGCACTAGAAAAATAGACTCCAGTATGCCAAAAATCATCTGGACAAACCCCAAAGGTTTTGGGAAACTGTTTTATGGAGTGATGAGACAAAAGTTGAACTATTTGGGCCTATGAATCAATGTTATGTCTGGAGGAGAAAAAAATGAAGCTTACAAAGGGAACACCTTGCCTACTGTTAAGCATGGTGGGGGGGTCAATCCTGCTCTGGGGCTGTTTCTCTGCCTCAGGTACCGGGAATCTCCAGCGCGTTCAAGGCATTATGAATTCTATTTCCTACCAGGATATAGAGCATTCCTCAACTTTATCAGTATTTATTGCCACCTTTCCCAACTTCTTTGTCAGGTGTTGCTTGGCATCAAATTCTAAAGTAAATGATTATTTGCAAAAAAAAAAGTTTATCAGTTTAAACATCAAATATGTTGTCTTTGTAGCATATTCAACTGAATATGGGTTGAAAAGGATCTGTACATCATTGTATTCCGTTTATATTTACATGTAACACAATTTCCCAACTCATATGGAAACGGGGTTTGTATATCGCTATGTATTTTTTTAAAGGGTGAATATTTGTTAAATCTAGTGATAAAGTTGCTTAGTTGGCAACACTGATCGGCTCTACCAAGTCTTTTCCTCTGGAAGACCATGCATGTACGAAGCATACAATGCGTACCGCCACCTACTGTACGGAGTTGTAACAACAAGCTGCTTTAATACAATGGACCTGGTTTACCGAGCTCTAAATACTTTGCGCTAAACAAGCAGCATGTGCAATCTATAACATAGCGTGTACTATAAGTAGGCGTGTTTTGTGCGATTGACTAACACTGCGTGTGCAATTACAGGGTGGTGCAGACCGTTTTATTTAGATGATGATTTTGCTTGTACTATATGAGGCATCACCACGAGGACACTCACTTACTCAGCATTCACGTTATGATCCTACCTGTGGCGTTTTGCTATGTTTTCAAAAAAGCAGGTGACATGTAACCACTTTTTAAGGGATATTTAACCGCAGTCGTGAAGTGCAATCATTGACAACCCTTTTTTTTTTTTTTTTTTAAACCACTGAAGGTGCATGGGAGGGAGGCTGCACTTATGTGCTCAAGACATACACAAAAATGCATTATTCAAGAAGTTTTGGACATATAAGAAATATGTTAGTAATATATATTCTATGTGAACAAAGTCATTAAAAATATTAAATGACAACAAAATGCTAACCTGACTCTGGCCAGATCTTTGTAGTCCGCTGAGCTCCACACAAGGATCTGGGCTCGAAGGCATTGCAAACTCCTTCAAGATAGCAAAAAATAATGAACCAATAAGGATCGCCGGGCGGGATTTCATAGATGTGACTTAGCGCCTGTTAGATTCAAACAACAATGGCGACAGAAAGTCCTCGCTGCGTTGTGTGCTGACATTGATTCTGCTATTGCAACTGTTTTGTCGAATTTATTGAATATGAATTCTTTAATAGATGAACAGAGTACTGTTTTGAAGCCATGATTTATTGGTGGCAAGGATGTTTTGGCTATTCCGATCGGGTTTGGATTTCCCAGCGTCGATCTCATCAGCGTCACGGGTTGATTTCGATGTGAGTGGATGAAGTAGCACGTCATTCAAGATAACGGACAAGTGGTTTATCCAATCACATACAATTACTTTTTTTTTTACAAGGCCCCGCCTTCTGAAATACATCTCCTATTGAGAACTCCCAGATCAATGTGTGGAGCTCAGCGAACTACAAGCATCTGGTGAGAGTCAGGTTACCAAAATACATCAATTAAAATCGTTTTAATCATGGCAGCTATGAAATTAAAAAATTATGTTGCTGAATAAATGGTCTAATTTTTAATTTCTGATCATTCAAGTATGATAAAACGTACATGAAGGACGGAGGATTCTCTGTCGGTCGTGTGAAAAATGACACCAAAAGGCACCCATTGAAATTGTTTTATTCAGCTCCCTTAATCATAGCAGCTATAAAATTTTAAAATGTTGCTGAATAAACAATGTCTAATGTTTAATTTCTGACCATCCAAATATTTTAAAACGTAGAGGTAGGACGTAGGATTCTCCGTCCGTCGTGTCTAAAATGACACCAAAAAGCATCAATTTCAGGTGAATCCCTCTTGAAACTCATCGAGAGAATGCCAAGAGTGTAGCAAAAAACTAATCAGAGCAAAGGGTGGCTATTTTGAAGAAACTAGAATATAAATCATGTTTTCAGTTATTTCACCTTTTTTGTTAAGTACAAAACTCCTAGGGGTGTGGGAAAAAATTGATTCGAATTCGAATCACGATTCTCACGTTGTGCGATTCAGAATCGATTCTCATTTTTCAAAAATCCATCCATCCATCCATCCATCATCTTCCGCTTATCCGAGGTCGGATTATTCAAAAATCTATTTTTTTATTTTTTTATTTTTTATTTTTTATTTTTTTAATCAATCCAACAAACCACTACACAGCAATACCATAAAAATTCAATCCAATTCCAAAACCAAACCTGACCCAGCAACACTCAGAACTGCAATAAACCGCTCAATTGAGAGAAGACACAAACACGACACAGAACAAACCAAAAGTAGTGAAACAAAAATGAATATTAACAACAACAGTATCATATTAGTTATAATTTCAGCATAGCAGTGATTAAAAATCCCTCATTGACATTATCATTAGACATTTATAAAAAATAAAAAAAAAACAATAGTGTCACAGTGGCTTACACTTGCATCGCATCTCATAAGCTTGACAACACACTGTGTCCAATATTTTCACAAAGATAAAATAAGTCATATTTTTGGTTTGTTTAATAGTTAAAACAAATTTACATTATTGCAATCAGTTGATAAAACATTGTCAATTATAAAAGCTTTTTACAAAAATCTACTACTCTGCTTGCATGTCAGCAGACTGGGGTAGATCCTGCTGAAATCCTATGTATTGAATGAATACAGAATCCTTTTAAATAGGGAAAAAAAATAGTTTTTGAATCGAGGATCGTGTTGAATTGGGAAAAAAAAATCGTTTTTGAATCCAATCGTGACCCCAAGAATCGATATTGAATCCAATCGTGGGACACCCAAAGATTCGCAGCGCTAATAACGCCACATGTTCTTTCGTAGTTTTGATGTCTTCAGTGACAATCTACAATGTAAATAGTCATCAAAATAAAGATCACATTGAATGAGAAGGTTTGTCCAAACGTTTGGCCTGGACTGTAGATCTAATCATGCTTATCTCCCTTGGTATCGATTACATCAATGTTTGTTACATTCTGCCCACACAGAATGGCTGGTTGTGAATTTTACATCAGTGCCAACTTTTAAATACATTTTTAAGAAAGATATTTTGCATGATTAGACAGGAACTGAAAACAAGGTCTGAGAGTTTGTTTTGCTTTCCACAGCTGGTGGAAACGGAAAATGTTCGAGGAGTTATCACTATGAATGAGAGCTATGAGACCAAGTACTTCTGCAATTCAGCTGAGGTGAGTTCATTAAATATTCTGTCTTTGTAAGTGTAAGAACCACACTGTCAAATGCTAAATAAAATATAAATAGTCTTAGAACATCAGCGAGTTGACTTAGAGCAGTGGTTCCCAAACATTTTACCATCCCGTACACCTTCAAACATTTAATCTCTATCTTCGTACCCCTTTTCCTCCTTGTTTTTTGTCTCTGCTGAGTTGTGGAATAGTAGATTTTTTTTTAATATTCTAAGAATAGCAACAATTCAAAAATCCTTTAGAATTATATTTAATGAATAATACTTCAACAAAATATGAATATAAGTTCATATACTGTGAAAAGAAATGCAACAATGCAATATTCAGTGTTGACAGCTACATTTTTTGTGGACATGCACCATAAATATTGATGTTAAAGATTTATTTTTTTGTGAATAAATATTTAGAGTTAAGTTCCTGAATCCAGATGGATCTCTATTCCAATCCCCAAAGAGGGCACTTTAAGTTGATGATTACTTCTATGTGTAGAAATCTGTATTTATAATTGAATCACTTGTTTATTTTTCAACCAGTTTTTAGTTATTTTTGTTCCTTTTTTTCCCAAATAGTTCAAGAAAGACCACTACAAATTAGCAATATTTTTGCACTGTTTTACAATTTAATGAATCAGAAACTGACGACATAGTGCTGTATTTTACTTCTTTATCTCTTTTTTGAAACCAAAAATGCTTTTCTCTGATTAGGGGGTACTAGAATTGAAAAAAAAATTCACAAGGGGTACATCACCGAAAAAAGGTTGAGAATCACTGACTTAGAGCTTTGATGAAAAATGTCAACTACTGCTGAGTGGGATTTGTTTTGGCACCACTCATGAATTATAAAGGGGGTGAAGTGAAGTGAATTATATTTATATAGCGCTTTTTCTCAAGTGACTCAAAGCGCTTTACATAGTGAAACCCAATATCTAAGTTACATTTAAACCAGTGTGGGTGGCACTGGGAGCAGGTGGGTAAAGTGTCTTGCCCAAGGACACAACGGCAGTAACTCGGATGGCACAAGCGGGAATCGAACCTGCAACCCTCAAGTTGCTGGCATGGCCGCTCTACCAACCGAGCTATACCATTTGATAGTATTTTTGGAAAACTCAGAGCTGAGGGTTCTGTTTTGCAATCTTCATGTAAACATAACGTGTTTGCTGCAGGAGTGGCAGGCTTCAGGGGTGGACCAGTTGAGGCTGAGCACCGTTGACATAACTGGCGTTCCCAGTTTGGAGAACCTGCGTCGTGGTGTTGAGTTTGCTCTGCAACATAGAGAAAAAGGAAACAGCGTTTACGTCCACTGCAAGGCCGGACGCTCCCGCAGTGCCACGCTGGTCGCTGCATATCTCATACGGGTCAGTTCATAACACAAACTGTCACTCACAGCATGATGCACTTGGTCGAACAAAAATACAACGTCGTCAGTTAATGTGCAGCCAATAGTGAGTTCCGTTAACCTCAGAAGTTGAAAGATTTCACAGCCGATTTATGAGTGTTCCAGTTACCAGGTCGGAAATCAAGATCGCCACATCCCAGAAAGCTAATTTTGCACGAGCCTTGTCTGAATATATAACTTATGGAAAAATATGCACCTCTTGAGCACCCTTTAAACGCCGTGGATAAAGAGGAAACACAGATGCTATTGCATGCGATATACAGCGTATATCGCATGCAATACAGATATACAGCAGTTCTTCTCAAATAGTAGGGTGGGCTCACTGGGTGGCGCATGTGACCGTGGTCAACATGCTTTATCATTATCATTCTTCAAACTTAATTTTAAAAAGCTGTGCACTACAAAAAGTGCTCATTGTAACTTGGGCTGGGCGATATATCGATATACTCGATATATCGCGGGTTTGTCTCTGTGCGATATAGAAAATGACTATATCGTGATATTGGAGTATATGTTCTCACACACTTGCTTTTCGCTGCGGGCATTACACTACAGGCACTTCTCACTCTTCTACTCTATCCTTCTCACATAGACATAAAACAAGCGCACCTTCTTACATACGTCACATACGTATACACCCTCGCAGAGCAGAGAGGTAGCAGCATGGGTAACGTTAGCTATGGTGCTGGTGGTAATACGAGAGAAAGAAGGTGTGAATCTGGTAACAAATGAAGGAAGAATTAATTCCAAAGAAAAACAGCAGGGGGTCCATCGTCTGGCGGTGGTTTGGCTGCAAGCGGGAATATGTCGAACTGACAACCGTAATTTGTCAAGTGTGGGGCAAAAGCGTTGCTACAAAAAGTAGCACTACTGCTAATATGTAGCATCATTTGAAAAGTCACCTGCTAGAGAATGAAGAGTGCTTACTATGCATGTCAACATCTCCATTCAGTGCCACACCATCAAAATGCCGAGGCAACCATTTCCAAATCAACACCGTATGAAAAAATAGTCAACAACATAAGGAGATAAAGTCCGTAGGAACCTACCACATAGCAAAGGATGAACACTATTTGATTTCCTATAAAGCAGCTCATTTTTATTTGACAGTTATTGAAATGTCTTGTGTGACATCATGCACTAAAGTGCACTTTATTTGTTTTAAACTATTGTAGTGGCGTTTTGTACAAAAAGTGCACTTGAATTTAGTGTTGTTTTGATATGTCATCTTAGTGACATCATGCACAAAAGTGCACTTCTAGCTCGTTTTAAAATGTCTGACAATCTTGCACTTTGTTTTGGAAATGACGAATGTGTGTGCCACTGCTTAATAACTGTTTAATAAATACAGCTTTAGTCAATTTACTTATTTGTGAATTCCCTCTCTGCATGAAAGTTTAAAAGTAGCATATATTAATGCAGTATAAATAAATAAGTTGGCTCTTACCGTAGACATGAGCGGAGCTTGCGTCCTCCTGCAGCTGTGGACTCTCTTACCTCCTCCCACCGGAGACACTGGCGGTCACCACACCCGTGGCCACACCGCTCCGACTTTCAGGTACCATATAATCTCACTAAAACACTAGTAACACAATAAGCAGATAAGGGATTTTCCAGAATTATCCTAGTAAATGTGTCTAATAACATCTGAATCGCTCCCACTTCCCTTGCCTTTTTTTTTCTTTTTCTTTTTTCTCTAGTCCTTCACTCTCACTATCCTCATCCACGAATCTTTCATCCTTGCTCAAATTCATTGGGAAATCGTCGCTTTCTCGGTCCGATTCGCTCTCGCTGCTGGTGGCTATGATTGTAAACAATGTTCAGATGTGAGGAGCTCCACAACCCGTGACGTCAAGCACACATCGTCTGCTACTTCCGGTACATGCAAGGCTTTTTTATTAGCGACCAAAAGTTGCGAACTTTATCGTCGGTGTTCTCTACTAAATCCTTTCAGAAAAAATATGGCAATATCGCGAAATGATCAATTATGACACATAGAATGGAGCTGCTATCCCCGTTTAAATAAGAAAATCTCATTTCGGTAGGCCTTTAAAATTCTATAGATTGGCGCCTGTTTTGACACGGCGTGATGCTGATATTGTTCTTTGCCAGCAGCTACATTGTGTGACGCCTGAGGAAGCGTGTCAGAAACTGGCGTCTATCCGGCCACACATCCTGATACGTGCTGCTCAGCTGGACATGCTGAGGAAATATCACCTGCACGTGTTTGGACAGTCTCATTAAGTATGTAACAAAGCATTTGGATGACTTGATGTGCCTACTGCCAGGGGGCAGGACTCTAATTCCCCATACTTGAGCCTTTTTTTCCCCATCTCATTCAGTTTTGAACACTCAATGGAAAACATCTGGGTTATTTCACCAAAAAAATATTTTTAAAATATAGCTTTTCAATGTTTTACGAGACACATTTTAGCTATTGAGTAGATTATTCTATATCTATTTTATACCAACTTTGTGAAGTGTAGAAAGTCAGTACACCAACACACACATATATTTGTTTTAGTTGCTGTCCTGACTTTTCCCAAACCAGTTAACCTACAATGTGTACGTCAGTTTTGCAGAACCACTTGTCATATAATGTCCACAACTAAATGGCCTGTTTTTAATTTTCTTAAATGTTTTTTTCCTGTATACTTTGTCTCCAAATATGGACGTTCTTTGTTAAATAAAATATTAAAATCCTTTCTGGCAGTGTGTTCCCTTCCAATTTGATATTATCAAATGTTTGATCTATATTGAGGTTCCACATCTTTGGTAGAATAGCATTAACTTCACCTTCAATTTTTTAAAGCTTACTCCATCCATATTCTTCCGCTTATCTGAGGTCAAGTCTCAGGGGCAGCAGCCTAAGCAGGGAAACCCAGACTTCCCCTTTTCCCCAGCCAGTTCGTCCAGCTCCTCGAGGCGTTCCCAGGCCAGCCGGGAGACATAGTCTTCCTAACGTGTCCTATGTCTTCCCCGTGGCCTCCTACCGGTCGGACGTGCCCGAAACACCTAGGAGGTGTTCGGTGGCATCCTGACCAGATGCCCGAATCCCCTCCTCTGGCTCATCTCGATGTGGAGGAGCAGTGGCTTTACTTTGAGTTCCTCCCGGATGGCAGAGCTTCTCACCCTATCTGATAAGGGAGAGCCCTGCCACCCGGCAGAGGAAACCCATTTCGGCCGCTTGTACCCGTGATCTTGTCCTTTCGGTCAAAACCCAAAGGTCATGACCGTAGGTGAGAATGGGAACGTAGATCGACAGGTAAATTGAGAGCTTTGCCTTCCGGCTCAGCTCCTTCTTCACCACAACGGATCGGTACAGTGTCCGCATTACTGAAGATGCCACACCGATCTGCCTGTCGACCTCACAATCCACTTTTCCCTCACACATGAACAAGACTCAGAAGTACTTGAACTCCTCCCCTCGGGGCAAGATCTCCTCCCCAACCTGGAGATGGCACTCCACCCTTTTCCGGGCGAGAACCATGGACTCGGACTTGGATGTGCTGATTCACATCTCAGTCGCTTCACACTCTGCTGCAAACCGATCCAGTGAGAGCTGAAGATCCATCAGGACCACATCTTCTGCAAAAAGCAGAGATGTAATCCTGCAGCCACCAAACCGGATACCCTCAACGCCCTGACTGCGCCTAGAAATTCTTTCCATAAAATGTATGAACAGAATCGGTGACAAAGGGCAGCCTTGGCGGAGTCCAACCTTCACTGGAAACGGGTCCGACTTACTGCCGGCAATGCGAACCAAGCTCTGACACTGATCGCACAGGAAGCGGACCGCCACAATCAGACAGTCTGATACCCCATACTCTCTGAGCACTCCCCACAGGACTTCCCGAGGGACACGGTCGAATGCCTTCTCCAAGTCCACAAAGCACATGAAGACTGGTAGGGCAAACTCCCATGGACCCTCAAAAACCCTATAGAGCTGGTCCACAGCTCCACGACCAGGCCGAAAACCACACTGTTCCTCCTGAATCCGAGGTTTGACTATCCGGCGTTGCCTCCTCTCTAGTACACCTAAATAGACCTCACCGGGAAGGCTGAGGAGTGTGAGACCACAATAGTGGGAACACAGCCTCCGGTTCCCTTTCTTAAGAAAAGGAACCACCACCCCAGTCTGCAAATCCAGAGGTACCGTCCCCGATATCCACGCGATGTAGCAGAGTCTAGTTAACCAAGGTGGATCTCATCCACCCCCGGAGCCTTGCCATCGAGGAGCTTTTTAACTACCTCGGCAACCTCAGCCCCAGAAATAGGAGACCCCACCAGAGATTCCCTAGGCCAGGGGTCACCAACGCGGTGAGGACCAGAGGAGTAGCCCGCTGGCCTGTTTTAAAAATAGCTCAAATAGCAGCACTTACCAGTGAGCTGCCTCTATTTTTTAAATTGTATTTATTTACTAGCAAGCTGGTCTCACTTTGCATGACATTTTTAATTCTAAGAGAGACAAAACTCAAGTAGAATTTGAAAATCCAAGAAAATATTTTAAAGACTTGGTCTTCACTTGTTTAGATATTTTTTTTTTTTTTACTTTGCTTCTTATAACTTTCAGAAAGACAATTTTAGAGAAAAAAGACAACCTTAAAAATGATTGAAGGATTTTTAAACACATAAACCATTTTACCTTTTAAATGCTAACAGGAAATGTTCATTTTTTTTTTTTTATTGTAAAGAATATTAAATACATTTTAATTTAATTCTTCACTTTAGCTTCTGTTTTTTCGACAAAGGATATTTGTGAAATATTTCTTCATTAAAATTCAAAAAAATTATTCTGGCAAATCTAGAAAATCTTTGCAATCAAATTTAAGTCTTATTTCAAAGTCTTTTGAATTGGTTTTAAAATTTTTGTTCTGGAAAATCTAGAAGAAATAATGATTTGTCTTTGTTAGAAATATAGCTTGGTCCAATTTGTTATATATTCTAGTAAAGTGCAGATTGGATTTTAACCTATTTAAAACATGTCATCAAAATTCTAAAAGTAATTTTAATCAGGAAAAATTACTAATGATGTTCCATAAATTATTTTTTAAATTTTTTCAAAAAGATTCGAATTAGCTAGTTTTTCTCTTCTTTTTTTCGGTTGAATTTTCAATTTTAAAGAGTGGAAATTGAAGATAAACTATGTTTCAAAATTTAATTTTAATTTTTTTCGTGTTTTCTCCTCTTTAAAACCGTTCAATTAAGTGTTTTTTTTCTCCATCATTTATTCTCTGCAAAAAACCTTCTGTAGAAGGAAAAAAAATGTACGACGGAATGACAGACAGAAATACCCTTTTTAAAAAATATATATTTATCTGTTTCTATATATATTTATTGTGAGAAATCATTAAGATGATCAGTGTTTCCACAAAGATAAATATCATTAATTATTAATAATAACATACAGTTCAAGGTAAATTGAGCAAATTGGCTATTTCTGGCAATTTATTTAAGTGTGTATCAAACTGTTAGCCCTTTGCATTAATCAGTACCCAAGAAGTAGCTCTTGGTTTCACAAAGGTTGGTGACCCCTGTTTTAGGATATGCCATGAGCCAATAAAAAAAAAAAGCAATTCAGTCCCGACTGACGTCTCTGGCCACACTTTCCAGACCACTAGGTGGCGACAAACCGCTACTAAGGATACCCTCTTCCGGAAGTGATAGAAGCGCTGTCATTGAATCAACATGGCGGCGTCGCTGGTCCGCTGCGTCCGTGCAGGTCTCAGCCGGAGTTGCAACAGTAAGTCTACGGTTAACACCTATGTCCTTGAGGATACATTTTAATGAAAAGCTTTATTTTTTGCCGCTGCCAACGTTATAGTCTGTTTTACCACAGCTATACGCCAAGCCGTTTGACCTTAGTTTGAGCTAGTAAGTGCTAGCAAGTGACGACCATGGAGGTTATGGCACATCATGTTAGACTGACCATACGTCCTCTTTTCCTCGGACATGGCCTCTTTTGCGGGGCTGTCCGGGTGGGGTTTCTTAAATGCCTCTAATGTCCGGCGTGTTGAGTCAATGTGTGTATTTTCAATGTACGCACAGGGTTAAGATACATAACAAATTGTGAAGGTGTGCGCACAGAGCAGCATTCATTAGGGAGGGGCACAGACAGAAAGCGCGAAGTAATTAATTGTCAATCAAGGCATACTTGATCAACAGCCATACAGGTCACACTGTGGGTGGCTGTATAAACAACTATGAGGCCTACTGAAATGAGATTTTCGTATTTAAACGGGGATAGCAGGTCCATTCTATGTGTCATACTTGATTATTTCGAGATATTGCCATATTTTTGCTGAAAGGATTTAGTAGAGAACATCCACGATAAAGTTCACAACTTTCGGTGCTAAGAGAAATGCCCTGCCTCTACCGGAAGTCGAAGACGATGACGTCACATGTTTGATGGCTCCTCACATATTCACATTGTTTTTAATGGGAGCCTCCAACAAAAAGTGCTTTCGGACCGATAAAACGACAATTTCCCCAATAATTTCAGCGAGGATGAAAGATTCGTGTTTGAGGATAGTGATAGCGGCGGACGAGAAAAAAAAAACAAAAAAAAAATGCGGTTGCATTGGGAAGGATTCCGATGTTTTTAGACACATTTACTAGGTTAATTCTGGGAAATCCCCTTATCTTTCTATTGTGTTGCTAGTGTTTTAGAGAGTTTAATAGTACCTGATAGTTGGAAGGATGTATCCACGGGTGTCTTGACGCACAGTGTCTCAGGGGACTCGACGGCAGCTATGGACGGCACAAGCTCAGCTTTTCTCCGCTAAGAACTGACTTTTTAACCACAATTTTCTCACCGAAACCTGCCAGTTTACAAGTGGTCGGGAACCATGTTCTCTTGACCGCACTCTGATCCATAGGAAAGTTTCACCTCCAGGAATTTTAAACAAGGAATCACCGTGTGTTTGTGTGGCTAAGGGCTAAAGCTTCCCAATTCCGTTTTTCTACTGTGTCTTCTCCATTATTAATTGAAGAAATTGCAAAAGATTCAGCAACAAAATGTCCAAAATACTGTGTAATTATGCGGTTAAAGCAGACGACTTTTAGCTGTGTGTGTGTGCAGCGCTTGTATTTCCTAACAGTCCGTGACGTCACGCGTACACCTCATCATTTTCAACAGGGCAGTTCGCGGGAAATTTAAAATTGCAATTCAGTAAACTAAAAAGGCCGTATTGGCATCTGTTTCAATGTTAATATTTCATATTTGATATATAAACTATCAGACTGCGTGGTCAGTAGTAGTGGGTTTCAGTAGGTCTTTAAATGCCTCTAATGCTAGTGTTGAGTCAATGTTGTGTGTATTTTCAATGTACGTACAGGGTTAAGATACATAACAAATTGTGAAGGTGTGCGCACGCAGCAACATTCACAAGGTAGGGGCAGAGACAGAAAGCGCGAAGTAAGTAATTGTTTGTCAATGAAGGCATACTTGCTCAACAGCAATACAGGTCACACTGAGGGTGGCTGTATAAACAACTATGAGGCCTACTGAAATGAGATTTTTTTATTTAGACAGGGATAGCAGGTCCATTCTATGTGTCATACTTGATCATTTCGCGATATTGCCATATTCTTGCTGAAAGGATTTAGTAGAGAACATCCACGATAAAGTTCGCAACTTTCGGTGCTAAGAGAAATGTCCTGCCTCTACTGGAAGTCGCAGACGATGACGTCACGTGTTTGATGGCTCCTCACATATTCACATTGTTTTTAATGGGAGCCTCCAACAAAAAGTGCTATTCGGACCGAGAAAACGACAATTTCCCCATTAATTTGAGCGAAGATGAAAGATTAGTGTTTGACGATATTGATAGCGACGGACTAGAAACAAACACAAACAACAGTCAAGACCCGTCCCCCCATCCGAAGGTGGAGGGAAGCTATCCTCTCGTCTACTGAGTTGAATTCCAACGTGCAGGCTTTGAGCCAGGTGGCAACAAGAATTGCTACCCCAGCTCGTCACCTCTCATTGCGTGCAACGCCAGAGTGGAAGTGAGTCAAGCCCCTCTCAAGAGAACTGGTTCCAGAGCCCTTGCTGTGCGTCGAAGTGAGTCTGACTGTATCTAGCCCAAACTTCTCCACCTCCCACACTAGCTCAGGCTGCTTGCCCCCAGCGAGGTGACGTTCCACGTCCCAAGAGCTAGCTATGAAGATCGGACCACCAAGTGTCCTGCCTTCGGCTGCCGCCCAGCTCACAATGCACTCGACCTTTATGGCCCCTGCTAAGAGTGGTGAGCCCATTGGAGGGGGGACCCACGTTGCCTCTTCGCGCTCCTCGGGGACAGGCCACCAGGCGCTCGCCATCGTGCCCCACCTCCGGGCCTGCCTCCAGAGGAGGGCCCCGGTGACCTGCGTCCGGGCGAGAGAAATCTGAGTCCTTTGTTTTTATTTTTCATGGAGGTCTTCGGGCTGCTCTTTGTCGGATCCCTCACCTATGACTTGTTTATTTTGGAAGACCCTACCAGGGGGCATGGAAACCCCGGGACGACATACTCTAATCATCTAATCACTATATTGACAACAGATGCATCATGTTGTGTCGTCAGGTCAGCTGTGGTATGTGTGTATGAAATGTGTTAAGAGGCATAGTTATAATATCTACTGCAGGTAGAAGTAGGGGTGTAAAGGTAAACAAAAATTTTGGTTTGGTACGTACCTCGGTTTAGAGGTCTTGTTTCGGTTCATTTTCGGTACAGTAGGAAAACAAACAAATATTTTTTGGGTTATTTACCAAATTTGCAAAATCTTCCACCAAAAACATTTTTCTTAGTGGAATATTTGATGTGAAGTAATCAGAACCTTGGATGGGTCAATAATTCATAATAACATTGACTTTGATTCAATATTATGTTTTGAGCAATGACAGTTTGAAAGAAAAAAAAAAGCTTTGTTTTATTAGTCAACATTGCAACTTTTTCTAAATTACATTTAACCTTCAAGCTTTTTTATTTCACTTTTATGTTTTATTTTAATAGTATTTTTAGAATGTGCCGTGGGCCTTTAAAACATTAGCTGTGGGCCGCAAATGGCCTCCGGGGCACACTTTTGACACCCCTGCTATAGATAATAAAAAATAAAATCTGATAAATCAATGGATAAAAAGCAGAGCCTGGCGACGCATGCACGTTTATCATAACTCTCTTGCTCTCTGCCCCGCCCTCACGAATGCTGCTGCTGCGCGCACAATTTGTTTTGTTTTTAACCTCTTCTTAACCTTGAATGTACATTGTTAATACACGCAACCATAACTCAAAATGCCAGACATTTGAGGCATTTAAGAAACTCCGCCCGGACAGCCCCGCAAAAAAAGACATGTCTGGTGAAAAGAGGACGTATGGTCAGTCTATCCTAGCCCGATCGCTGCTAGCACCGGACCTGTCCTCTTTTGCTAGCAGCGACCGGGCTACGATAGACTGACCATACGTCCTCTTTTCACCGGACATGTCTTGTTTTGCGGAGCTGTCAGGGCAGAGTTTCTTAAATGCCTCAAATGTCCGGCATTTTTCGTATTGTTTACGCTACTTAATTTCCCCGTACCAAATGGTTCAATACAAAAACACATACCGTTTAAAGCCTAGGTAGAAGGAATTATTTTCGAGCAAGGACAAAATCTTTATTTAAAAAAAAAAAATGACCTCAAATCTTTTTCTGATGGACCATCACAAATAAATGCTTGGCAAACACTGTCAACATGTGTTAATATGTAAAGTGTACCTAACAGATGTCTAAACTTTGTCTTGTAATGTTGTTAGTTGCAAGGACATCAAGTCTCCTGCAGCAGCAGTCCAGGTTGCAGAGTTCCACCATTGAGACAAGCCGTGAGTACTGTTTTACGTACATGTCTAAACTATCAGTGTCCAAACTGCGGCCCTGGAGCAATTTGAGCAGCGCGATATTTCACACCCTCAAGGAGAGGGTGTGAAACACTGTAAAAGGAAACAAAATGCAGAAGCATGCGGGAGAAGTGTTTTTGTAGCAGATAAAAGGAATGTATTTTTTTTCCTTAAAATTGAATCAAAATCAGTCTATAACTTTTTGAGTTATGTTACTAAGAGACAAAAAACCCCTGGCAAAAACACAACCTCTTTGGCAGCGGTAAAGTCTTTGTACTGCAATGCCCAATTCTGAACCTTCGTCTCAGAGCCGGCGGGAAAGAGCCCGGTTTTGAGCGCGGAACACTAGACATCCCGGAAAATACGAGTAATATAAGAAGTTACTTGATGAACCATCACCCAGAAAATATATTTGAAACCAGCAATGCTAAACATCAATTTGTGAGGTATTTACATTATAAAAAGTTAAATTGTCGGTTGAGAAACAGCCTTTTCTAAACTGATATCAAAAAACGTTCACTGCAGAGGACAATGCTTCTGAGAAATTAAAAGTTGAGACACTAAAGTGAGCATTGTTTTACTGCATGTTTACATTGTCAGTTTAAAGACACTAAAAATTTAATTTTTTTATTTTTTATTTGATTGAAACAGTGGATGTTCCTGCACAAATGCATTTAAAAATACTTGTTTGTAGTAATAAATATGTTTAGAACATTTATGCATTATGTTTGTGTTCAATTACAGTAAGTCTGTTTATCTGAAACATTCCTGAAGCCACTTAATTTCACACAGTATGGTATTTTTGCCAAGTCTTTTTTTTTGATAATTCACCATCAAATCGTACCATGGCCTAGACAAGAACACTTTTTTAAATGCATTCTAGCTTGTAAATAAATGCGATCAAAAATCAACTCACGATGGAGCTTATGGGAGTCGCTCTGTTCTGCCTATAGAAGCCCTTAAAAAAACATCCAAACACCTTCATTAAAGTTTTATATACATGATGTATGTATATAAGTAATGTAGTAACGGACACATTTGTAATAGCATTTAATATTTACATATTTTTCAGATTTTAAGCATATGCTTTGCATTAATTAAAAAAAATGCATCATTACATTATTTTTTTTTTAACAGCATTACGGATTATTACTCACCACAGACTTCAGGAGAGCCAACACATATAATTAAAATTCACTTACTGTACAATATTTGCTGATTTTAGGATGCCAACTGTTAGGATGTTCATATATTCCTGTTTAGATTCAGAATGACGCGTACTTCTCGTGAAGAAAAAGGGGGTTAAACCAAGTGTGTTTTCGTGCCTTTCTCACCTTTCCTGGGTCTAAATTGGCTGTCAAAGTTGACAAACTTGTTGGAATAAGTTTGCATCATTCTACTATCCAGGTGAGAGACATGATTTATGATCTACAATAAACTTCCACAAGCGAGGAAGCAACTTACCACTCACTGATGTCAATATAGGCACACAAACTTGCGATCACAGCGCCGCTATACTGTATATAGTTTTTCCTGTGTTAGCGCCTTTTATAAAAATATCACTAATATTTGATTAATATTCAAGTCACGAAATGTAAATAGTGTTTTTGGCTTTTTAGGATAGTTATTTATTGGGTTTTTTGGGCGGAATAGAGGACCTCCCATTGGCCCTCTTATAAGCTGACTTTTATTTACATTTATATATGAGTTACAATGCATAAAAAAAACTAATCTTTTGTCATGTCTTTCATAATGATTGTGAATGATAAGCAAAATTCCCCAAAAAAGTGCAGTTCCCCTTCAATACCGTGGCAATTTCGTACTGTGAAATTGACATTGTTATATCCCTACTGAAAAATTATTTTGGATTCTGATTTCGAATTTTGGGTAAAAACTACAAAGGGATGGGATGGGGTTTGCTGATTTTATCGTGATTTTGTAATGAAACAGGCTAATAACCAGGATAAAGAAACAATGTACATTTTTTTAAAGAAAAATCTTTGTGTCCTTATTATTTTAGAATTTTTAAACCAGACTAATCATTAATACAGGTTATTACTTGCATAAATGATTCAAATGAACTAAAATGACCCCAATATTTGGACACCAATGCTATTTTGATGTCAGAATGTCCTCCAAGTATTTTTTTCTAAAAGGTTTTTCTTGAATGCACGTCATTTATTTGCTCAATATTTAACAAGTTGAAGTCTCCTCACTCATCTTTGTACTGATGAAATTGACCTGATCATTAACCTTATATCATTTATATATACACATGTGTTCTCCACAGCCACCGTCCGACCAAAAGATGCAGTTGCCCACAACCAGCTAGCAGCATTTGGAGAGTATGTGGCTGAAATGATGCCCAAATACATCCAGCAAGTTCAGGTCAGTTCTGTGCAACAATAATCATTTAGGATTTATGGGCCAATCCCAGATTAGTGATTTTAAATGAACTGATGACTTATCTGATCATATATGTGTATTTACTTCATGCATTTGTACTGTTAATGGAGTACCTAACATTTTTTTGCAATGCCCCACACTTGCAGGCTGAGTTAAAATTAGGGCTATCCAACCATCCATCCATTTTCTACGGTTTAACGTTTTCAGGGTCGCAGGGGTGCTGGAGCCTATCTCCGCTACAATCAGGCTATATGCTTGGGAAATTCTTCGAGCATTGAACTGATCGCAATTTGACTGTTCACAGTCTTGGTTAAATCCAATTCTGGGAGTTGTCTTAATTTGCATAATTGGCCATGACGCAAAACTCTGTGATTGTGTGTGGACGAGTAAAACTGAACACCTTATAAATAATACAAGTGATTTAAAAAAACATGCAAGCATGCGCTGATTTTAAAGCTATACATTCCCGATTGTATCATCAAGGTGAGTTACCTCTGTACCCAGCATGCTTTGGGGGCACTTTATACATCTATTCTTCACTTAATCATTGTTACAAATGGTTGTTTGTTACTGTGTGTTAACTTACCTGTTACATGTTGTGCTGAGAAAGTGTATGTAGGCTGCAACAATTAATACAATTTATTAGTAAAATATGTCTTTGGCTAATTCATTTGTCAATATTAGTCGTGACATCACCGCATCTGTTTTTAAGGGCTTTGTCAGCGTAGCCTTTTTGAAAAAAATAATACCACAAAAATATTGTACTGTGGCCTTCATACAGTAACAATATCGTATCGTGAGATATTGATATCATTACAATCCTAGTAAAATATATATTTTGAGGGAAATAAAAATATCGATGTCATCACTCTATTGTTTGTGCTTACGCACCAAACAGCAGTTCAGAGTACCCACCCTTTTTGGGTACACTCGAGGGAGTACTGGAAAGTGCTAACCCGGGTGATTCCCTTGTTCTACTGGGGGACTTCAACGCTCATGTTGGCAACGACAGTGAAACTTGGAGAGGCGGGATTGGGAAGAATGGCCGCCCGGATCTGAACCCGAGTGGTGTTTTGTTATTGGACTTTTGTGCTCGTCACAGTTTGTCCATTACAAACACCATTTTTAACCTTAGGGTGTCCATATGTGCACTTGGCACCAGGACACCCTAGGCCGCAGTTCCATCATCGACTTTGTAGTTGTGTCATCGGATTTGCGGCCTTATGTTTTGGACACTTGGGTGAAGAGAGGGGCGGAGCTTTCTACTGATCACCACTTGGTGGTGAGTTGGTTGCAATGGTGGGGGAGGATGCCGGACAGACCTGGGAGGCCCAAACGCATTGTGAGGGTCTGCTGGGAACGTCTGGCAGAGTCTCCTGTCAGAGAAAGTTTCAATTCCCACCTCCGGAAGAACTTCGAACATGCCACGAGGGAGGTGCTGGACATTGAGTCCGAGTGGACCATGTTCCGCACCTCTATTGTCGAGGTGGCTGATCGAAGCTGTGGCCGCAAGGTAGTTGGTGCCTGTCGGGGCGGCAATCCTAAAACCCCTTGGTGGACACCAGCGGTGAGGGATGGCGTCAAGCTGAAGAAGGAGTCCTATCGGGTCCTTTTGGCTCATAGGACTCCGGAGGCAGTGGACAGGTACCGACAGGCCAAGCGGTGTGCGGCTTCAGCGGTCGTGGAGGCAAAAACTCGGACATGGGAGGAGTTCGGGGAAGCCATGGAAAACGACTTCCAGATGGCTTCGAAGCGATTCTGGACCACCGTCCGCCGCCTCAGGAAGGGGAAGCAGTGCACTATCAACACCGTGTATGGTGCGGATGGTGTTCTGCTGACCTCAACTGCGGATGTTGTGGATAGGTGGAAGGAATACTTCGAAGACCTCCTCAATCCCACCAACACGTCTTCCTATGAGGAAGCAGTGGCTGGGGAATCAGTGGTGGACTCTCCTATTTCTGGGGCTGAGGTCGCTAAGGTAGTTAAAAAGCTCCTCGGTGGCAAGGCCCCGGGGGTGGACGAGACCCGCCCGGAGTTCCTTAAGGCTCTGGATGCTGTTGGGCTGTCTTGGTTGACAAGACTCTGCAGCATCACGTGGACATCGGGGGCGGTACCTCTGGATTGGCAGACCGGGGTGGTGGTTCCTCTCTTTAAGAAGGGGGACCGGAGGGTGTGTTCCAACTATCGTGGGATCACACTCCTCAGCCTTCCCGGTAAGGTTTATTCAGGTGTACTGGAGAGGAGGCTGCGCCGGATAGTCGAACCTCGGATTCAGGAGGAACAGTGTGGTTTTCGTCCTGGTCGTGGAACTGTGGACCAGCTCTATACTCTCGGCAGGGTTCTTGAGGGTGCATGGGAGTTTGCCCAACCAGTCTACATGTGCTTTGTGGACTTGGAGAAGGCATTCGACCGTGTCCCTCGGGAAGTCCTGTGGGGAGTGCTCAGAGAGTATGGGGTACCGGACTGTCTTATTGTGGCGGTCCGCTCCCTGTACGATCAGTGCCAGAGCTTGGTCCGCATTGCCTGCAGTAAGTCGAACACATTTCCAGTGAGGGTTGGAC
Source organism: Nerophis ophidion (assembly GCF_033978795.1). Taxonomy (NCBI): domain Eukaryota; kingdom Metazoa; phylum Chordata; class Actinopteri; order Syngnathiformes; family Syngnathidae; genus Nerophis; species Nerophis ophidion. Next base: position 22,624,734 of record NC_084635.1, read on the forward strand.
TCCGCCAAGGCTTTCCTTTGTCACCGATTCTGTTCATAACTTTTATGGACAGAATTTCTAGGCGCAGTCAAGGCGTTGAGGGGTTCCGGTTTGGTGACCGCGGGATTAGGTCTCTGCTTTTTGCAGATGATGTGGTCCTGATGGCTTCATCTGACCGGGATCTTCAGCTCTCACTGGATCGGTTTGCAGCCGAGTGTAAAGCGACCGGAATGAGAATCAGCACCTCCAAGTCCGAGTCATGGTTCTCGCCCGGAAAAGGGTGGAATGCCATCTCCGGGTTGGGGGGGAGACCCTGCCCCTAGGAGTCTTGTTCACGAGTGAGGGAAGAGTGGATCGTGAGACCGACAGGCGGATCGGTGCGGCGTCTTCAGTAATGCGGACGTTGTAGCGATCCGTTGTGGTGAAAAAGGAGCTGAGCCGGAAGGCAAAGCTCTCAATTTACCGGTCGATCTACGTTCCCATCCTCACCTATGGTCATGAGCTTTGGGTCATGACCGAAAGGATAAGATCACGGGTACAAGCGGCCGAAATGAGTTTCCTCCGCCGGGTGGCAGGGCTCTCCCTTAGAGATAGGGTGAGAAGCTCTGCCATCCGGGAGGAACTCAAAGTAAAGCCGCTGCTCCTTCACATCGAGAGGAGCCAGATGAGGTGGTTCGGGCATTTGGTCAGGATGCCACCCGAACGCCTCCCTAGGGAGGTGTTCAGGGCATGTCCAACCGGTAGGAGGCCACGGGGAAGACCCAGGACACGTTGGGAAGACTATGTCTCCCGGCTGGCCTGGGAACGCCTCGGGATCCCCCGGGAAGAGCTAGACGAAGTGGCTGGGGAGAGGGAAGTCTGGGTTTCTCTGCTTAGGCTGTTGCCCCCGCGACCCGACCCGGATAAGCGGAAGAAGATGGATGGATCACTCTATTATTGATCATAATACTGATATTACCCTTGCTGTCGGCACCTCAGATTTCTGGATCAATCCTCCATCTTACGTGTCGTGTACTCACTGACAATGCTGACACACCATTTGTTGTTATATTATCCTCTCTCTAAACTGTTATTAATCTACTTGTTAATTTTCTGCTAATGTCTACTTACTTTCTGCTAATGTTCCATCTACACGTTTTAAAATTTACTAAGCACTCATTTCATCCGTTGTTTCTAGCTAGCTTAGCTGCTAGCTTAGCTATTAGCATGCCTGCTCTTGCTTGCTCTGTGTGTAACATGTTCACCCTTGTTCTCCAGTGATAATGGTACACTAGGCTCCACACTACATATGAAGACACAATTAGCTGCTAGCTAAATACATAAGCCAGAGGAATTGGCATTTGTGATCAGCATTGAAAGGCATTATCAGCAAGGGCAATCACATACCTTTTTTTTTTAATCAGATATTAGTCACTACCCCCTGACCTCTGAAATATAGCCTAATTTATCCTTTTCAAATCGAGACTGAAAACACTTATTCCAGTGTTATTTATTCACTGCCTTTCGCTATGTATTGTTTTTTAGTTAACACCTGCAAATTACATATAGTGTTTTAAGATTTCCTTTTCTAATTTTGCAAGGTTTTTTTGGTCCTTATTTTTCTATTGGTATGTTCTTAAGTTCCCAGCAAGGCATATTTTGTAAATAAAATTTATAATTATTAACACGTCTGAAAATGCATAAAGCTGAATTTAAAAGCTGGTGGCTAAAATAGGAACCACTGTATAAATGTATTCTTAATAAACCCATTAGTTGACTGGTCAATAATCGATAATTAGTCGACAATCAAAATAATTGTTAGTCGGAACCCTACATGTGAGTAAGACAGCTATCTTCGGTGTAGTTCTATCACTTGCAAATTGGAGCACCTTCCATAAGCTGATGTGGCTCTGACGATGCAGACTAACACTGCCATCTACTGTCTGGAGATGTAACTACAAGCTGCTCAGACTGGACCATTATTAAGTTTGCAAGCAAGGACGAGCAGCTAGCAACTTTCAGTGGCAGTGCAAATTTACTAGTAGCTGGCCAGAAAAAGTAATTGATAATAGTTATTATTGAAGTGTGCCAATGATCGTATTGGTTGGCCGGAACAGGATGCTGCTATGTCTAGAACTGGTGTATCATTTTACCTCAGGGGCCACATGGAGGAAAATCTATACCCAAGTGGGCCGGACTGGTAAATGGCACAATACCTTGAAAATAAAGACAACTTCAGATTGTTTTTCTTTGTTTTACTTTGGTCAAAAAGCACATTTTATGTACATATCACAAATAATCTTCTTGCCAAAATACTTCGTTAGTGGTACTTGAAAATTCAGAGGAAAAAATGGTGGAGTTTAAAAAGACACACTGAACTTAAATCTTGTCTCAGTGTATCTACAAAGCCATTCAACTTATAGTCATAGCCTATCTGGGATTGAACAAAAGAGATCAATTAATAAATAATAAAAACTCTTCTAGGTATCAAATACCTCATTTTTCATTTCCACGTATTTATTGTGTGCTAACTCAACAAACCGTTCAAACGGAGGTAGAAATTATTCAAGAGCGTTGAGTTAAACTCTGCATCCAAATTTCTCTATTTTGACAGACATTTTGGGAAAATGAGGATGCCAAAGCACAATGTTTTTCAAAGCAGAAGATGTAAAAAAGCAGGTTTTATGTTTCATTTATGTCGAGGGGCAGGATCCGTAGCCACGCTTCACTGTGTACCTCTTGCTTTGCTGACTTGCGTGGCCCTGTTTGCTTGCCTAACCGAATTGCTATTGCGACATCCATTGGACACTTTTAGAACAGCAGTTTCTTTCATTAAAAAATTCCAGCACGGGCTGCAGGCCATATGTTTAGAAGGTCCCCTTTCTCAAGAAGGTCTGTAGTTTCACTAATTTGCTTCAATCAACCGCTCTGCGTATTAAATTAACACTTTGAGTTTGAAATTGACTGTCGCTTGGTAAGTCTTTATTAGAAATAAACAAGTTCAAAAACGTCTAGGATGTATGTTTTTTTATGTATTCATGTCATTTGTCATTTTCAGAGCGGTATAGTTCTCGTTTTGATTAAAAAAAGTGTCTCTGCAGGTGACATGTTACAATGAGCTTGAGGTGATGATCCATCCTGACGGTGTGGTCCCTGTGCTGACTTTCCTGAAGGACCACACCAACGCACAGTTCCGAAGCATGATCGACCTGACCGCTGTCGACATTCCTTCACGGCAGAACCGCTTTGAGGTAAAAACATTTTGTAAACATAGTAGACTATAGGCTACTTGTAGCGGGCTAGCTGCTACACAACAGCTAAGCACAGAAGATAAACATGCGTAATAAATGTTCTTAATTAAACAATAATGCAGTCTAAAACAGGACAAAATATCCACAAACAAACATGTCTGGATCATTTTAACCTCCTGAATCATACCCTTAAAAATAATGAAATATTATGACCTCAAAGTGTGGGCAAAACACAAGTTAGAACTAGTGTTGATTAGTGTTTTCATACCTAATATTGTTCTCTGTTTGACCCTTTTTACTTTACCAAACCTTTTCTGACATTCCACACCACATATTGACAAATGTATGTAACATTTGACAATAATATTGACAATAACAACGATGTCTGATAATATCGGACTGTCGATTTTATCAGCCAATAAATACTTTAAAATATAAAACCAGAAATGATTGGTATCGGTTTCTTATCGGTATCGGTTTCAAAAAGTAAAAACTTTGTAAAGCGCCGCTGTGTACACGGACGTAAGCAGAGATCCAGAGCATCTTATAGGCACTTCTTCTGCGTGCCTGTTAAGTCACATTATATCTATGGCTTTATGCAACAGCCATGCAGGTCACACTGAGGGTGGCCGTATAAACAACTTTATCACTGTTACAAATATGCGCCACACTGTGAACCCACACCAAACAAGAATGGCAAACACATTTCGGGAGAACATCCGCACCGTAACACAACATAAACACAACAGAACATATACCCAGAAACCCTTGCAGCACTAACTCTTCCGGGACGCTACAATATACGTAATACAATGAGGGCAAACAAATCGTAATTGAACTTCATTGTGAACATTAATATAGGCTCTCAGACTCTTTTAGGACATGTTTGTTCTTCTCTAAAGAAACTTCAACTTACATTCTTCTTAAGGGACTTGAGTTTGGACTAAATCCGTCACGTAATTTGATTTTTTTCTAATATCATACACATTTCTACAACTAGTTGAGCACCAAACATTTACTGAAAAACTTGGTTGAAGGTGTAGGTGCGTTTTTTGGGACAGGTAGGGAGGTTCTTATCTGGCCCCTGCATCAGCTGCCTTTTTGTTTACATCGCGTCAAACTGTGAATGAGTCAGACCAGAAGCCTACATAAACAACACAATGACTTTATGTTGTGGTTTTTTTAGATTGTGTACAACCTGCTGTCGCTGCGCTATAACTCTCGTATTCGTGTGAAGACGTACACCGATGAACTCACACCATTGGACTCTGCAGTTCCTGTCCACAAAGCTGCCAACTGGTACGAGAGGGAGGTGAGTCACAACCCCGCTATGATAAAGTGGAACCTCTATTCACAAACCCCTCTTTTTGCAAACTTCTCAAATTATGAATTTTTAGATAAAGCCAAATGTGCTTCCATGTGCGACCACACATCATTTTATTGAGGAGGCACATACATAATTCAACATACTGATATGCTCAAGTGTTGTTAGTGCATACAAATGTTTCAAATTCAGTTTTTCTCTAAGGTTGTAATTCTCTTTTTTTTTTTTTAGAAGAAGAATTGTACATTCATGGGTAGCAGGTTATAGTTTGCTTTGTACATAAGTTTAGCTGATTGCGAAATTAACCAAATCATTGATTTTTTTAATATATTCAATAAATAAAGGTTTGAAAGTTTTGTAAATCCAACATTACGTATTATTCTAACTGACATTTTTTGTAACAAGGTTAGTGATTGAAGTGTACTTTTGTAGGTAATTTCCCCATATTTTTACACAATTATTCAGATATAGTAAAGAGAATATGAAGTCATTTTTTTTTGTCCAGTACATATTTTGCTTTATTCATTGATGTATTTCTTGCCGCTTTGTTGCATATTTTTCATATTAGATTTGAAGTTAATTTAGTTATCTATTATTATACCCCAAACGTTGGTTTATTGTATTATTTTAATGCCCTCTCACTGTGTGTTTGACTGTCTCTTCTACTGTTACCGAATAGCATTATTTTAGTTTTCCTGAGGTTTAAAATTAATTGTTTTTTTATTAAACCATCTCTTTATTTTGTTGATTTTTTTTCTATTATTTTTATTAGCTTGTGTATGTTCTCTCCTTTCCGAATCACAGATGTGTCGTCTTCAAACAATACTAGTTAATTATGGAAGAATTGATGAACCAGGCTTCGTACTACAGCAAGTTTTAATTGGGATGAGACTGAAATTTTCTGAAAAAAGATGTTAGGGCTGGCGATATATCGCAAGTTTGTCTCTGTGCGATATAGAAAATGACTATATCGTGATATTGGAGTATATGTTCTCACACAGTTGCTTTTATCTGCTGGCATTACACTACAGGTTCTTCTCTTTTCTGTCTCCTTCTCACGGACAAGTGTATCTTCTTACATACGTATACGCCCTCGCAGAGCAAAGAGGTAGCAGCATGGGTAACGTTAGCTGTGGTGCTAGGGGAGCCGTGCGAGTGGTAATACGAGAGAAAGAAGGTGCGAATCTGGTAACAAATGAAGGAAGAATTAATTCCCAATAAAAACAGCAGAGGGTCCATCGGTGGTTTGGTTTCAAGTGGGAATATGTCGAACAGACAACCGTAATTTGTCAGGTGTGGGGCAAAAGCGGCCTACAAAAAGTAGAATTACTGCTAATATGTAGCATCATTTGAAAAGTCACCTGCTAGAGAGTGAAGAGGGATTACTCCGCATTTCAACATCTCCATTCGGTGCCACACGCCCACACCATCAAAATGCCAAGGCAAACATTTCCAGATCAACACGTTATGAAAAAATAGTGATTTTTTGTTGTTGTAATTTCCTTGTCTGCATGAAAGTTTAAAATAAGCATATATTAATGCAGTATGAACAAAAATATTTTAATGTAGACACATAGAATCATCATACTGCTGCGATTATATGTATCAAGTGTTAATTCAAGGCCAAGGCAAAATATCGAGATATATATCGTGTATCGCGATATGGCCTAAAAAATTGCGATATTAAAAAAAGGCCGTATCGCCCAGCCCTAGTTACAGCAGACTTATTTTACAGTAAGGGGAAATTCTACCTCTTGTTCAGCAGCACGAGAGCACACAGACGCCCGCCCCATATCTCCCTAATGATATTAATGTGGGTGGATTTTTACTTTTTTAAAATGTTTGTTATTGTAGCAATATGGTTGTTACTGTTCAGAATTTTGGGGATTTCTGATGATTTGTGAGGGCACCAATGTGACTTCTGTGTGTGCGTTCGCTCGGTTCAGCTTGTTAATAAAGAGAAAGTTGATCCACAGTTAATATACACTACTGTATAGCACTTTATATTTAGTCCAAAGTGCACAAATCTCCACTAAAAGATGAACTTTTTCAAGACTGTAACCTATTTTTCTTATTTACATTGTTTCTTATGGAGATATTTGCTGCACTATACAAACTTTTCCATTTACGAATTCCGTCAAGGACCTATTAAGTTTGTAAATTGAAGTTCCAATGTAATAATTACCTTGACAAGAAACACTAACTGTTTAAGTTTGTGTTGCTTGTTTTCCCCATAAAGGTTTGGGACATGTTTGGTGTGTTCTTTGCCAACCACCCCGACCTGAGGCGTATTCTGACTGACTATGGTTTTGAGGGTCATCCCTTCAGGAAGGACTTCCCTCTCTCAGGATATGTTGAGGTGAGTTTGAGAGGATACACATGCATTACAAGTCTGTGCATAGTATAAAGAGTTCTGTCTGTGGGGCCGTGAATGTATACAGGTTGAGTCCTGACTGGTGTTTGGATGAGTCGGGTGGGGTGCAGTAATCCTATATTTGTTTTCTCAGGCACATTAGTATCAAATTACCGTATTTTTCGGACTATAAATTGCAGTTTTTTATACTTATACTCAGGAGCGACTTATGTGTAAAATTATTAACGCATTACGGTAAAATATCAAATAATATTATTTAGCTCATTCACGTAAGAGACTTGATGTATAAGATTTCATGGGATTTAGCGATTAGGAGTGACAGATTGTTTGGTAAACATATAGCATGTTCTATATGTTATAGATATTTGAATGACTCTTACCATAATATGTTACGTTAACATAGCAGGCACCTTCTCAGTTGGTTATTTATGCGTCATATAACGTACACTTATTCAGCCTGTTGTTCACTATTCTTTATTTATTTTAAATTGCCTTTCAAATGTCTATTCTTGGTGTTGGGTTTTATCAAATAAATTTCCCCCAAAAACGCGATTTATACTCCAGTGCGACCTACATATGTTTTTTCCTTCTTTATTATGCATTCTCGGCAGGTGCGATTTATACTCCGGAGCGATTTATAATCCGAAAAATGCATTTAAAAAAAAAAAAAATGTGTGCAGGTGCGCTATGACGACGAATTGAAACGTGTGGTGGCGGAACCAGTGGAGCTGTCGCAGGAGTTCCGGAAGTTTGACCTGAACACACCGTGGGAGGTGTTCCCTGCTCACAGGGAGAGCAAGGAGGCTCCGCCCACACTGGAAGCCGGAGACAAAGCCCCCGAGAAGAAGTGATGTAACCCCTCTTCCTTATAGCGCACACAAAGCAACCACTTGTGTGTTTGGCTTTTGGCTGTCCCTGGTTAGAAGGACAACAATATTCATGTAAATAAAAAATGCTAATAAAAACCATGTGTTAAAAGTTACCCCAAAACACTCATCATTACACACATTCTGCCACATTTCATTTTATTTTAGCTTCCGCTGTCTGTGGGTGTATTTGTGGATATGAGATCACAGAGTAACTCATTCATTTGTCAACAAAAGCAACCCTTCAATATGTGTTCAGTGTGTACAAAATCATCTTAGAAGGTATTCAATGTAAAAAGTTTTTACAAAAATCTTACACAATGGCAGGATGTAGTAGTTATACAAATCAGAGCAGGTTTCACCTCCTGTTTCATTGTTTGTGCTCCACTTTCTTGTTCTTGAGTGGACGTTGCAGCTGATACACGAACACAGCAGCATTCACGGTAAACTGAAGAAAGCCTATGGAGGAAATACCGTAATCTACGTAGAGGAAGCCGCCGATAGTCGGGCCGACCGTGCGGAGGAGGGACTGAACTGATGCACAAAGTCCCAACATCGTGCCTGGTGAGAAAGCACAAAGGTTTCACTTAACATCCTGATTAAAAATACTTGTTAATGCTCATTTTACTCCTGTGTTTAAATATATACTGTAAACACTAAGTCATGTGATTGCTTTTGATCTCCACACATTTTTTAAATATTTTAATTCTGCTTGTCTCAGTACTCATTTTTGACACCGATATATACATCTATGTCAGCAGGAATTATACAAACTTTGATTATTCTGTAGTGTAGAATGTTAGAAACGGTTAAATCAAGTACAATGACTCTGAGAACAATGGAAGATGGGAACATCTTTATGACAGATTAATGCAATGAAGTAAGTGTTAATTATTGTGACCAAATTCAATACAGGAAAGGCATGATGCAGTAAGTTGAAAGCTGTGGACCCGTTTGTTACTGGATACTTTCAAATACATTTCTGCCTTGGAGAATTTTTTATTTGTAAGTAATATACCACTATAACTATCTATCCATCCATCCATCCATCCATTTTCTACCGCTTATTCCCTTTGGGGTCGCTGGTGCCTATCTCAGCTACAATCAAGCGAAAGGCGGGGTACACCCAGGACAAGTCGCCACCTCATCGCAGGGCCCTACTATAACTATTTTAGCCTTATTTAATATTGATATTTTTAATGCCACTTTATGTTGTATGTACTCAATATGTGGGTTTCAGCTTATTTTTATTATCTATTTTGGCTCCTAAAACGTTTCCTGTGCAATGTCAATATCTACACTACACAATGGATTTGTATTTGTGAATAAGTATCTTAATTTTTTGTATTTGTAAATAACGTTATTTTGGTTTTATTTAAATTCAAGGATAATGTGGTTTTTTTTAGTTTTTTTTTTTAATCAAACAATCTTTTTAGTTAGTTTTTTTCTGCTTTAATCACTTTTTGTCACTTCCCGTGAGTTTTCCGTGTCATCTGCGAACAATGTTCGCTTTAAGTCTCTACAAATGTCCTGGGTGTAGGGCTGGGGGATACGGCCTTTTTTTAATATCGCAATATATTTAGGCCATATTGCGAAACAGGATAAATATCTCGATATTTTGCCTTAGCCTTGAATGAACACTTGATGCATATAATCACAGCAGTATGATGATTCTATGTTTCTACATTAAAACATTCTTGTTCATACTGCATTAATATATGCTCATTTTAAACTTTCATGCAGGGAAGGAAATCACAACTAAAAGAAAAATCACTATTCTTTTCAAAAGGTTTTGATGTGGAAATTGTTGCCTCTGCATTTTGTTGGTGTGGCACTGAACAGAGATGTTGACATGCAGAGTAATCACTCTTCATTCTCTAGCAGGTGACTTTTGAAATGATGCTACATATTAGCAGTAATGCTACTTTTTGTAGCAACGCTTTTGCCTCACAAATTACGGTGGTCTGTTCGACATATTCCCACTTGAAGCCAAACCACCGCCAGACGATGGACCCCCTGCTGTTTTTCTTGGCAAATTTTCCTTAATTTTTTACCAGATTTGCACCATCTTTCTCTCATATTACCACTCGCACATCTTCGCTAGAATCACAGCTAACCTTACCCATGCCGTTACCTCTCTGCTCCGCGGGGGCGTATACGTATGTGACGTATGACGTGACAGTATGTGACCTATGTAAGAACCTGCCCTTGCTGTCTGAGAAGGTGACACAAGAAGGAGTGGGAAGAGCCTGTGGTGTAATGCCTGCAGCTAAAAGCAACTGTGTGAGAACATATACTCCAATATCACAATATAGTCATTTTCTATATCGCACAGAGACAAACCCGCGATATATCGAGTATATATACAGTATATACTCGATATATATCGAGTATATCGATATATCGCCCAGCCTTACCTGGGTGTATAAATAGAATAATTCTGGTACTAACAATGACCCCTGGGGTACACCACATTCAAGTACTCAGATGTGTCATCTCCTTGCCTCATATATTGCCTATTGTTGAGGAAATCGTTTTTACCCAGTTTGCCAGATCCTTCTAATTTGAATGAATGTGAATCTTTTTCCCCCTCATCTATTCGGCGCCCATTTAAAGAATAGCAAAAGCTGCCATGGTACGTGTCAATTTAGAGGTCCTAGGGCTCCACACTACAAGTGATTGCTTACTGCAAAGGATTGTATACCTTCAAATACGCTGTTGTGTAGAATTAGACACAATCTAAACAACCGATCTGGATGAAAAATGCTACAATGAGCAGCTTTATCGTTATGTGGGATATTTGTTGCATAGTTTAAAGGCCTACTGAAACCCACTACTAGCGACCACGCAGTCTGATAGTTTATATATCAATGATGAAATATTAACATTGCAACACATGCCAATACAGCCGGTTTAGTTTACTAAATTGCAATTTTAAATTTCCCGCGGAGTTTCCTGTTGAAAACGTCGCGGAATGATGACGTGTGTATGTGACGTTATTGGTTGGAGGGGACATATTAGCCAGCACCACTTACGACTAAAAGTCGTCTCTTTTCATCGTGCAATTACACAGTATTTTGGACATCTGTGTTGCTGAATCTTTTGCAATTTATTAAATTAATAATGGAGAAGTCAAAGTAGAAAGATGGAGGTAGGAAGCTTTTAGCCTTTAGCCACACAAACACACGGTGTTTCCTTGTTTAAAATTCCCGGAGGTGAAGCTTTACTATGGATCAGAGCGGTCAAGCGAACATGGATTCCGACCATTTGTCAACCAGCAGTTTTTGGTGAGAAAATTGTGGTAAAAAGTCTCCACTTACTGGAGATCAGCTGAGCTTGTGCCGTCTGTACAGCTGCTGTGACTTCCTTCAGAGACTGGCGTCAAGACACCCATGGACACACCCCTCCCACTATGAGGTACTATTTAACTCATTAAAATACTAGCAACACAATTAAAAGATAAGGGATTTCCCAGAATTATCCTATTAAATGTGTCTAAAAACATCTGAATCGCTCCCGATGCAATTGCAATTTTTTTTCTTTTTTTTTTTTCTAGTCCTTCACTTTCACTATCCCCATCCACCAATCTTTCATCTTTGCTCAAATTAATGGGGAAATTGTCGCTTTCTTGGTCCGAATAGCTCTTGCTGCTGGTGGCTCACATTATAAACAATGTGAGGAGCCCTCACACCGGTGACGTCATCGTCTGTTACTTCCGGTACAGGCAAGGCTTTTTTAATAGCGACCAAAAGTTCTGAACTTTATCGTCGATGTTCTCTACTAAATCTTTTCAGCAAAAAATGGCAATATCGCGAAATGATCAAGTATGACACATAGAATGGACCTGCTATCCCCGTATGAATAAGAAAATCTCATTTCAGTAGGCCTTTAAACATACTGTATGTTTTTTTTAAGTAAAATGCATGCATACAAAAAATTACTCTAGGAAGATAAGATAAAATGAGGTTGGTATAGATTTTAGTATCAGTATGAGCATCGGTTTCGGAGATGAAAAAGTGTTGCTAACGTGACAAAAAGGGATTTACATGGGATCAGAAGGATCTTACCTGTGTCCGTGGAAGGTACGCTCTTGGTGAGCAAACTGTCTGTGATGACGTTGAACGTGCTGAGAGAAAACATCATGGGGACCACAATGAGGCAGAAATGGAACACATTCTGCATGTACGCCTGCAGGAAGAAGAATTCTGGCATTAAGGCCACCAATATGGAAAGGGGTTTTATTAGACGTGATTTACAGCAGTGGTTCTCATTTTTTTTAAGTACCCCCTAATCAGAGCAAAACATTTTTGGTTACAAAAAAGAGATAAAGAAGTAAAATACAGCACTATGTCATCAGTTTCTGATTTATTAAATTGTATAACAGTGCAAAATTTTGCTCATTTGTAGTGGTCTTTCTTGAACTATTTGGAAAAAAGGTATATAAAAAAAAAAAAAAAAAACTTGTTGAAAAATAAACAAGCGATTCAATTATAAATAAAGATTTCTACACATAGAAGTAATCATCAACTTAGAGTGCCCTCTTTGGGGATTGTAATAGAGATCCATCTGGATTCATGAACTTAATTCTAAACATTTCTTCACAAAAAAAAGAAATCTTTAACATCAATATTTATGGAACATGTCCACAAAATTCTAGCTGTCAACACTGAATATTGCATTGTTGCATTTCTTTTCACAATTTAGGAACTTACATTCATATTTTGTTGATGTATTATTCAATAAATATATTTATAAAGGATTTTTGAATCGTTGCTATGTTTAGAATATTTTTTAAAAATGTCATGTACCCCTTGGCATAACTTCAAGTACCCCCAGGGGTACACGTACCCCCATTTGAGAACCACTGATTTACAGAATATGTGGGTCATTCTACATCAGGGGTGTCACATTTTTTTTAGTTCAGGGGCCGCATGGAGGAAAATGTGTGCACACGCGAGCCGGACTACTAAAATCATGGCATTAAAACTAAAAAATAAAGACAACTCCAGATTGTTTTCTTTGTCTTTCTTTAGCCAAAAATAGAACAAAAACATTCTTAAAATATTACAATAAATATGTAGAAAAAACTACCATGAAGGAAAGAAGAAAGTGAATGAATGTTTACAACCGAATACATTTGCATATGCACAAAAACTTGTTTTCTTTTGTATTATTTTTTTTAATGAATTAAGTAACGTTTATGACACCGAAAGACAATATAAAATGTGAGATATAACAGGATAATGCATACATTTATCATTTGTTTTCAAAACTGTTACAAAAAAGTGGGACACCATTTTTATGACTTGATGGGGTCCCTGGGACCCCATTTTGAAAATTCCTAGCATCAACACTGATGGAGTATTAGTGCGTGCAAAACAGCAGCAGGCGGCTGTGGCCTGTGGGCCGGATCTAATACTAATCAAATATCCAGTGGGCCATAGTTAATTCATTTGCGGGCCTTGACTTTGACCTGCTCGACATCAATTGCTTTCGGTCTCCCCTAGGGGGGGGGTTGCCCACATATGCGGTCCTCTCCAAGGTTTCTCATAGTCACTGTCACCGACGTCCCACTGGGGTGAGTTTTTCCTTGCCCTAATGTAAGCTCTGTACCGAGGATGTCATTGTGGCTTGTGCAGCCCTTTGAGACACTTGTGATTTAGGGCTATACAAATAAACATTGATTGATTGATTGATTGATTTGACACCCCTGTTCTACATGGTCAACAGGAAGTTGCGTCTTTCAGATCCTGGCAGGAGGTTAAAATATCAGCTTTTCTGCTTTTTGTTTTTATATTTTGTCGTTGTATCACTGTAAGGTGCTTGGTGTCAGCACGCCATTAGCATGAATGCCATGTCGTTTTATTTTATTTGTTTGACAATTACCTGCTAAAAACACAGTCCTACTCAAACGAGTCTTTTTTTGTGGTGTGAAATACGAATGTTTTTGTGGGGGGGGGGTTTATGTAATTTTTTATCTTTTCTGCCTTTACATATTAGTGAGAAATATGTAGTACGTATTATTATTTTTTGGTTTATCATTACGCACTGAACTGCAAAAAAACTTGCACTGCAGCAACATAATTTTTACTTTTGTGGGATAAATAAAAGTCTATTCCCTTCATTGTAGGGACCTTGTGAAAAACTCAAATAAAAAATTAATAGTTCAATATGTGTATTATCGGATTTAGAGTAAAAAAAAAAAAAAAAAGACAACTATTTGAGTTTTTTTATAGTTACAACAAGCAAATTGCAGCGACTCGGAATGACTCAAAAATAAAACTTCCTGAGCTTGCAAAAAACTGGGCATTTGCTAAAAGCAACTAAGCATGTACAAAATGAACATTCCAGATGACAGTTTCAAGAGCCAAATGAATCATTACAGCACATGGTGTGTGTGATTGCAGGTGTGTACCTGAGCCAGGCCTACACAAGCAGAAACCCCGATGGACAGAAGTAGCAGCGAGCTCTCGGAGTACCTCGCCGTAAGATGTCCGATCACCCCTCCCTGCATCACCTGGATACATGTTGGCAGTTGATGGATTTTTTCATGCCAGTTAGTCTTCGTGTTCCAAACGTGTGGAAGAAATAATACTCACCATCTGGGTTATCCCAAAATATGCCATTAAGTAGCCATTTTGTTTAGGCGTCAGCTTAAAAAAGTCCATTGCCATGACAGAAAACATCACCTGGAAAATTCCTGAAGAAAGAGAACAGCGACTAATGGAGATGTGCTGACAGATCAGCATCGGATGAGTTTCACAAAAAAGTATGTATCTTCCAAGCAAATAATAATCACATTCATTACATTAAATACACTGTTTTTTTATCTTAAGTAACATTATCACAGGAGGACAAGGCTAAACATGTAATGAGAGCAAGCCAGAGTCTAGAGCATGGGTGTCAAACTCTGGCCCGCTGTGTAATTTTATTTGGCCCCTGAGGCAATATCAAATTAACACTAGAAATGGCCCGCTGGTATTATACAGCAGCAGTGCCGCTCTTCACTGCTAATACTTATACTTGCCAACACTCCCGATTTTCCCGGGAGACTCCCAAATTTCAGTGCCCCTCCCGAAAATCTCCAGGGAGCAACCATTCTCCTGAATTTCTTCCAATTTCCACCCGGACAACAATATTTAGGGCATGCCTTAAAAGCACTGCCTTTAGCGTCCTCTATAACCTTGCGTCACGTCCGCTTTTCCTACATAGAAACAGCGTGCCGGCCCAGTCACGTAATATTTGCGGCTTTAACACACACACGCGCACATATATAAGTGAATGCAAAGCATACTTGGTCAACAGCCATACAGGTCACACTGAGGGTGGCTGTATAAACAACTTTAACACTGTTACAAATACGCCCACACTGTGAACCCACACCAAACAAATCTCCGTCTTTCTTGGGAAAGACGGAGCATTTTTTGGGAAGCTGTTTTTATACCCAATCATGGCACCCACCTGTTCCCAATTAGCCTGCACACCTGTGGGATGTTTAAATAAGTGTTTGATGAGCATTCTTCAACTTTATCAGTATTTATTGCCACCTTTCCCAACTTCTTTGTCACATGTTGCTGGCATCAAATTCTAAAGTTAATGATTATTTGCAAAAAAAAAGAATGTTTATCAGTTTGAACGTCAAATACGTTGTCTTTGTAGCATATTCAACTGAATATGGGTTGAGAATTATTTGCAAATCATTGTATTCTGTTTATATTTACATCTAACACAATTTTCCAACTTATATGGAAACGGGGTTTGTATGTATGTGTATATAAATATATAAATATATGAATATATGAATATGTAAATATGTATATACCGTATTTCCTTGAATTGCCGCAGGGCATATAGTATGCGCCTGCCTTGAATTACTGCCTGGTCAAACTCGTGACGTCACGAGTGACACTTCCCCTGTCATCATTTTCAAAATGGAGAAGGCTGATTCCAATACCGGTAATTTGAAATCGCATAAAGCGAAGAAAATTAAGAGCTATTCAGTAGGATTTAAGGTCCAAGCTTACATCACACTCAAATTTTTACTGCATACCTTTGGTAAGTGCCGGAGTGAGAAGAGGTTTTAAAATAATTAGCGCATGCTCATTTTACCGCATGCCTTTGGTAAGCGCAGGAGTGAGAAGAGGTTAATTAGCGCCCCGGGGCAATTCAAGGAAATACGGTATACAAACCCCGTTTCCATATGAGTTGGGAAATTGTGTTAGATGTAAATATAAACGGAATACAATGATTTGCAAATCCTTTTCAACCCATATTCAGTTGAATGCACTACAAAGACAAGATATTTGATGTTCAAACTCATAAACTTTATTATTTTTTTTCAAATAATAATTTAGAATTTCATGGCTGCAACACGTGCCAAAGTAGTTGGAAAAGGGCATGTTCACCTCTGTGTTACATCACTTTTTCTTTTAACAAGACTCAATAAACGTTTGGGAACTGAGGAAACTAATTGTTGAAGCTTTGAAAGTGGAATTCTTTCCCATTCTTGTTTTATGTAGAGCTTCAGTCGTTCAACAGTCCGGGGTCTCCGCTGTTGTATTCTACGCTTCATAATGCGCCACACATTTTCGATGGGAGACAGGTCTGGACTGCAGGCGGGCCAGGAAAGTACCCGCACTCTTTTACTACGAAACCACGCTGTTGTAACACGTGGCTTGGCATTGTCTTGCTGAAATAAGCAGGGGCGTCCATGATAACGTTGCTTGGATGACAACATATGTTGTTCCAAAACCTGTATGGACCATTCAGCATTAATGGTGCCTTTACAGATGTGTAAGTTACCCATGCCTTGGGCACTAATACACCCCCATACCATCACAGATGCTGGCTTTTGAACTTCGCGCCTATAACAATCCGGATGATTATTTTCCTCTTTGTTCCGGAGGACACCACGTCCAGTTTTCAAATATAATTTGAAACGTGGACTCGTCAGACCACAGAACACTTTACCACTTTGCATCAGTCCATCTTAGGTGAGCTGGGGCCCAGCGAAGCCAGCGGCGTTCTTTGGTGTTGTTGATAAATGGGATTTGCTTTGCATAGCAGAGTTTTAACTCCTGAGCCCATGTGGTGATATCCTTTACACACTGATGTCTGTTTTTGATGCAGTACGTGCAGTGATTTCTCCAGATTCTCTGAATCTTTTGATGATTTTACGGACCGTAGATAGTAAAATCCCTAAGTCCCTTGCAATAGCTCGTTGAGAAATGTTCTAAAACTGTTCGACAATTTGCTTACAAAGTGGTGACCCTCACCCCATCCTTGTTTGTGAAGTACTTAGCATTTCATGGAAGCTGTTTTTATACTCAATCATGGTACCCACCTGTTCCCAATTAGCCTGCTCACATGTGGGATGTTCCAAATAAGTGTTTGATGAGAATTTCTCAACTTTATCAGTATTTATTGCCACCTTTCCCAACTTCTTTGTCACGTGTTGCTGGCATCAAATTCTAAAGTTAATGATTATTTGCAAAAAAAAAAAAAAAAGGTTTATCAGTTTGAACATCAAATATGTTGTCTTTGTAGCATATTCAACTGAATATGGGTTAAAAATTATTTGCAAATCATTGTATTCCGTTTATATTTACATCTAACACAATTTCCCAACTCATATGAAAACGGGGTTTGTATATATATATATATATATATATATATATATATATATATATATATATACATACATATATACATATATATGTATATATATATATGTATATACATATATATATTTATATATATATATATATATATCCATACATATATATACACACATATATATATACATTTACTGTATATATTTAAATATATATATATATACTGTATATATATATATATATATGTGTGCATATGGATATATAAATGTGTATATTTATATATATACATATTTAAATATATATATATATATATATATATATATATATATATATATATATATGTCTTGATTGGATTATCCAGAGAATAGTGCTCGATACCGTGGTAGAGCGCAATATGTAGGTGTAGGAAAAAATCACAAGACTACTTCATCTCTACAGATCTGTTTCATGAGGGGTTCCCTCAATCATCAGGAGATTTTAATGGAAGCATTCACATACAATGGTTTATATAGAGCACAGAGTGGGTGGGTACAAGCAGGCGTAGGGTGTGGTGATTGGCTCATGTGTTACCTAGGAGGTGTTTCCGTCTATGGCGGCATGTTGAAATGATTTCACTGCGCTTGTTGAGGGATGATAGATCTGGATGGTATATAATAAACAGTTTCTCTTTTAAGCATAGGTTGCATCTTTTATTACCACTGTTGTAAGGTGTGCTGGATGCAAGAATTTGCCATGTTATTGAATATTCAACATTATTGTCTTTGAGGTTCCAAATGTGTTTGCTGAGTTCTGTAGAATTCTGCAAAGTCTGGTTTCTAAAGGAGGCGTTGTGATTATTCCATCTTGTTTTGAACGCTCCTTCGGTTAATCCTACGTACGTGTCGGATGTGTTAATGTCCTTGCGTATTACCTTTGCTTGGTAAACGACTGATGTCTGTAAGCACCTTCCGTTGAGAGGGCAATCAGGTTTCTTGCGACAGTTACATTCATTATTGGTTTCAGAGTCGTTTAGTCTGGGGGTAGGCAGTCCTTTTGCAATTGCTTTGTTGTGGTTTGAAATGATTTGTTGCATGTTATTCATACAGCTGTAGCTCAATTTAATGTTGTTCTTGTTGAATATTTTTCTTAGGGTGTTGCCTTTGGGGAAGTGTTTGTCGATCAGAGTGAGGAACGCGCGGCCGATGTTGGTTGAGACGTCTTTGCTGAATGGCGGATTGTACCAGATGATGTTGTTTCGTTTTCTGCTCTTTTTTGGTTGGTTTTCTGGGGTGGGTTCATAGGTGAGGGTGAAGTTGTATCCGCTTTCATCAAGTGCTTTCTGGTACGGGGGGGTTGCTTGGTCGAATTCAGCTTTGCTAGATGACAGCATCGATAGCCTTTTATTAATTCCGCTAGGTATTCTTTTCGTGGTGGTGGGTGGGTGGTTGCTGTCGTGGTGCACGTATTGGAGTGTTGTGTTGGGTTTCGTGAATGGTTGGTAGCTGTTATTTCTCAGGTTGAAGGTGACGTCGAGGAAGTTGACGGTTTGCTTGTTGGCTTCAATCGTGATCCGTAGGCCGTTTTCTTTGAAGATTTGGCATATGCGCTTCTTGGTGTTCTCGCTGCTCCTTGGCGAGGCGCGGCACACTGCCAGTCCATCATCACGGTAAATACCAAGGTTCAGGTTGAGGCCAGCAAGCTGGGAGAGGAGGAAACTCCCAACGAGTTCGCACGTTTCTGCTCCGTCAAAACTCCCCATAGTAACGTCAAATGTTGAATTGTTCTTTTTTTGCCATGGTGTACTGTTGTGGATGAGTATGGAGTTCTTTGCGTGGGTGATGATGTTTCTTTCGTTGCCCACGCAAAGAACTCCATACTCATCCACAACAGTACACCATGGCAAAAAAAGAACAATTCAACATTTGACGTTACTATGGGGAGTTTTGACGGAGCAGAAACGTGCGAACTCGTTGGGAGTTTCCTCCTCTCCCAGCTTGCTAGCCTCAACCTGAACCTTGGTATTTACCGTGATGATGGACTGGCAGAGTGCCGCGCCTCGCCAAGGAGCAGTGAGAACACCAAGAAGCGCATATGCCAAATCTTCAAAGAAAACGGCCTACGGATCACGATTGAAGCCAACAAGCAAACCGTCAACTTCCTCGACGTCACTTTCAACCTGAGAAATAACAGCTACCAACCATTCACGAAACCCAACACAACACTCCAATACGTGCACCACGACAGCAACCACCCACCCACCACCACGAAAAGAATACCTACCGGAATTAATAAAAGACTATCGATGCTGTCATCCAGCAAAGCTGAATTCGACCAAGCAACCCCCCCGTACCAGAAAGCACTTGATGAAAGCGGATACAACTTCACCCTCACCTATGAACCCACCCCAGGAAACCAACCAAAAAAGAGCAGAAAACGAAACAACATCATCTGGTACAATCCGCCATTCAGCAAAGACGTCTCAACCAACATCGGCCACAAGTTCCTCACTCTGATCGACAAACACTTCCCCAAAGGCAACACCCTAAGAAAAATATTCAACAAGAACAACATTAAATTGAGCTACAGCTGTATGAATAACATGCAACAAATCATTTCAAACCACAACAAAGCAATTGCAAAAGGACTGCCTACCCCCAGACTAAACGACTCTGAAACCAATAATGAATGTAACTGCCGCAAGAAACCTGATTGCCCTCTCAACGGAAGGTGCTTACAGACATCAGTCGTTTACCAAGCAAAGGTAATACGCAAGGACATTAACACATCCGACACGTACGTAGGATTAACCGAAGGAGCGTTCAAAACAAGATGGAATAATCACAACGCCTCCTTTAGAAACCAGACTTTGCAGAATTCTACAGAACTCAGCAAACACATTTGGAACCTCAAAGACAATAATGTTGAATATTCAATAACATGGCAAATTCTTGCATCCAGCACACCTTACAACAGTGGTAATAAAAGATGCAACCTATGCTTAAAAGAGAAACTGTTTATTATATACCATCCAGATCTATCATCCCTCAACAAGCGCAGTGAAATCATTTTAACATGCCGCCATAGACGGAAACACCTCCTAGGTAACACATGAGCCAATCACCACACCCTACGCCTGCTTGTACCCACCCACTCTGTGCTCTATATAAACCATTGTATGTGAATGCTTCCATTAAAATCTCCTGATGATTGAGGGAACCCCTCATGAAACAGATCTGTAGAGATGAAGTAGTCTTGTGATTTTTTCCTACACCTACATATATATATATATATATATATATATAAAATACACACAAACATATGCGAATAAACCGGATTTACTGTATGACAAACAAGTCTAAGTAAAGTAAATGATCACATGCTGAAACTGAGGAAAGAAAGTAAGTTCTCACCTGAAGGTAAACCTGCAACAATCTTCACAACAAAAGTGGACAGCACACCTGGATACTTTATGAGTCTTGTAATCTGTCCCACGTTGAATATTGACTTGTTTTTCATCTCGGCTGGAGTGGATTTAAACATAAAGGACAAACAATAACTGAAAGTACTGACAGAAGTAATGAATCATGTCATGCAATATGCCACAGAATCTAAAAATGATGTTGTTATTCACTGCTGAACAACCTAGCATGCTAAGACTATTTCATGGAATCACGGAAAGATCCACAACACCCTGTCATTCCTCTGAATGTTCTCATTCATTGAGTCATTGTGTTCTCAGGGCATTGAATCGATCGCAACTGGACTCTTCAGGTTGTCTTATAAGGCGTTTAGTCTCTGATCCGAGGCGGCTTCAGCAGTTCATGCTCTCAGACTTAGAGAGGACTGCTGTAGTCTAAGAGCCAGGTGCCAGATCCAACCAAAGTATTTATCCCCTACAAGAGGGGACACGCTCCGACAATAATGATTTGGTTTTTTTGTGGTTTTATATGTGTATCTTATTTGTCGTTTGTTGGGGCATGTCTCCTCTTGAAGAGGATAAATACTTTGGTTCCGGCTCAACTGGAGTTGTCCTATCTAAATCTGTGAACATGAACTGATGAACCCTGATCAGATGCCACAGGACTGCACTCTCCTGTATTTGTATCATCTTTCTTTATTTCTGCAGTACTTTGCTGCCCTTCTCTGGTTTCTTTTACCAGCGATTGGTTTGTTTGGGTAGATGTACAAACCTTCTAGGTTCTCAGCTGACCGCAACTCCACTTCCACCTATTGTGCTTGCTGCGGGGTCATCAGTCCGGGCCCATTTGATTGATTGATTGAAACTTTTATTAGTAGATTACACAGTACAGAACATATTCCGTACAATTGACCACTAAATGGTAACACCCGAATAAGTTTTTCAACTTGTTTAAGTCGGTGTCCACGTTATTCAATTCATGGTAATTCACTGTCATTCATTTCGCTTCTTATTCCGAAACATCTCCTGGTGGCGGGTGTAATGAACAGGCACGTCTCCCAGTCACCCCCCTCAACTAGTCTTTTTCAGGATTTGCTTACTCCCCTTGCCTTGTCTTGCCTCCTCACCTGAAGCCAGAAACTTGCCTTCTCTGTGTCTTCAGCCAGCTCCTCTGTGGCTTTGTGTAGCTCCTTGCCCCACAGACCTATATCTTTAAGTAGGCGCCTTGTTGAGAACAACTATTAAACATTGGACAGTCCTCTGCTGAACTCTTTTCACCGGTTCTTATGGAACCAGAGAGTTACACGGAGATTCTCAACGGAGGAGCAGCTGCTTTATTTGGACGATGCCGGATACGCCAAAGACGGGGAAAAAGAACAGATGTCCTTAGTAAGCTGAGGCAGCGACATTACGCACTGCATTTCCATTTTTTCACCTGGCAAATGTTCGCTCCATGACTAATCAGATGGACGAATTGGTGCTCCTAAACACCAGAAACCGGTTTTTTGCTGACCCACCGCCCTGTTTTAACGAAATCTGGCTAAGTGAAGACATCCTGGATAGCTTACTGTACCTCTCAGCTCCTCAGAGGGGACCTGGCCAAACATAACCTGAAGTCAGGATCATAAAGATAAAAGTAATTTTTAGTTCAGTTTGTATACAAAGCTACTCACCCTATCTCTAAGGGAGAGCCCCACCACCCGGCGGAGGAAACTCATTTCGGCCGCTTGTACCCGTGATCTTGTCCTTTCGGTCATAACCCAGAGCTCATGACCATAGGTGAGGATGGGAACGTAGATCGACCGGTAAATTGAGAGCTTTGCCTTCCGGCTCAGCTCCTTCTTCACCACAACGGATCAATACAGCGTCCACATTACTGAAGACACCGCACCGATCCGCCTGTCGATCTAACCTCTGTCATCCGGGAGGAGTTCAAAGTAAAGCCGCTGCTCGCTCCTCCACATCGAGAGGAGCCAGATGAGGTGGTTTGGGCATCTGGTCAGGATGCCACCCAAACACCTTCCTAGGGAGGTGTTTCGGGCACGTCCGACCGGTAGGAGACCACGGGGAAGACCCAGGACACGTTGGGAAGACTGTCTCCCGGCTGGCCAGGGAACGCCTCAACAACCCAACCTTGGATAAGCAGAAGATGATGGATGGATGGAGTTACAATAGCCAATCAGATCATGAGTTGTTGTCAGTAAGGCCTTCTAGATTGAATACTCACTTGGGACTATCACAAGTTGCGAAAATAGTAAGTGGCACCGGAACCACACGAGCCATAGCAAACCACAGAAATCTCGCTGGTACAATAACCACGAAGATAAAATGTTTGTCTTACACCTAGTAATCTGCTGTGGACTGACGAAGCCAAGCAAAGCAGGTTTAGAGAGCGGTGCGCGCTCCCGTGAAGGAAATCAGTTTTTGGCAGGCAATCACATTTTGGCACACCGGCGGAGAAATGGTTTCCCCGCCACTTTCACACGGATCAAACGACTACGAGTGGTACCACTGGCTTATACGGCGTCGGATGCGTGCTACAAATTGTGAGTACAAATATTTTATTTGTTCATGTTTCATTTGTTTTTATACAATTATTTTAATTTTGACAGTACCACGTAAGATATGTGGTACTGTGGTATTCAATGTAAAATGCGCTGAAAAATAGACCCTTTTGTACACTGTTGAGTTCAATGCCCAGTAGTGTGCAAGTGAGTTTCTGTATAGTATCTCCAGCCGTGTCCATGCGGTGACATAAATTGCGGTATTTTGAGAGGTGAGGTCGAAATAAGTAGGACAGCACTGAAGGCCTAGGTGACAAACTCACGGCCCGCCACTGTGTTATAGCACAGTGGTTCTCAACCTTTTTTCAGTGATGTACCCCCGTGAAAATTTTTTTCAAATTCAAGTACCCCCTAATCAGAGCAACGCATTTTTGGTTGAAAAAAAAAAAAGTAAAGAAGTAAAATACAGCACTATGTCATCAGTTTCTGATGTATTAAATTATATAACAGTGCAAAATATTGCTCATTTGTAGTGGTCTTTCTTGAACTATTTGGAAAAAAAAGATATACAAATAACTAAAAACTTGTTGAAAAATAAACAAGTGATTCAATTATAAATAAAGATTTCTACACATCAACTTAAAGTGCCCTCTTTGGGGATTTTAATAGAGATCCATCTGGATTCATGAACTTAATTTCTTCACAAAATTATCTTTAAAATCAATATTTATGGAACATGTCCACAAAAAATATCGCTGTCAACACTGAATATTGCATTGTTGCATTTCTTTTCACAGTTTATGAACTTACATTCATATTTTGTTGGAGTATTATTCAATAAATATATTTATAAAAGATTTTTGAATTGTTGCTATTTTTAGAGTATTTAAAAAAAAAATCTTACGTACCCCTTGGTATACCTTCAAGTACCCCCAGGGGTACGCGTACCCCCATTTGAGAACCACTGTTATAGAGTTCTCAGGGAAGACGAAGAGAGGCGGTATATGTTTCTATATAAAGTTTGGTGCACAGATGTCTCAGTGTTGAAGCAGCTGAGTACCATTCTGCGGCCTGCGGGCCACATCCTTTGTGCGTCCCTGTTCGGCCCGCGTGAGGCCAATTCTAAATTACAAAATACATTTAAAAAAGTATCT
This sequence comes from Nerophis ophidion, assembly GCF_033978795.1. Classification (NCBI taxonomy): domain Eukaryota; kingdom Metazoa; phylum Chordata; class Actinopteri; order Syngnathiformes; family Syngnathidae; genus Nerophis; species Nerophis ophidion. The sequence continues at coordinate 22,649,176 of NC_084635.1, forward strand.
ATGTCGAGTGTGCAACACAACGGTGCTGCTTTTGTTTTGAAAAGCGTTATGTGTATTACTTCCGTGATTGTGAGTCAATGTGAACTTTAAAAAACATATATGTCGTGCGTGCAAAACAACTGTGCTGCTTTTATTTTGAAAAGTGTTATTTATGGACGTATGTCGGTGTGTAACCTGTGAGTGAAGGTGCACAGCGACAAGTGATGCCCGGTTATCCCCAAGATGGGTTGTACTTGTAAAGCGCTTTTCTACCTTCAAGGTACTCAAAGCGCTTTGACACTACTTCCACATTTACCCATTCACACACACATTCACACACTGATGGAGGGAGCTGCCATGCAAGGCGCTAACCAGCACCCATCAGGAGCAAGGGTGAAGTGTCTTGCTCAGGACACAACGGACGTGACGAGGTTGGTACTAGGTGGGGATTGAACCAGGGACCCTCAGGTTGGGCACGGCCACTCTCCCACTGTGCCACGCGCTGAGATGTCAGCTCACTTTAAAAAAAAGAAAAGTTGATGACGAATGCCGTGTTTTCAACAAAACATTAACTGCCAAGTATTTAACAGAAATTAAAGGTAAAGCCACTACACGACGAAGCACGAGGAAAAATACCAGAATCTGCCTGAAGAGCGCGCAAGGGAGGCTGATGCGCTGATGGTAAAACGGCAAACCCAACAACAAGGACTTTTTGCCAAATTTCACATCCCCCGAGATGCAGTCGTCGGGACAGGTTTCGTCATTTCTCACAAAATCGCCAGAAAGGTGTTTTCTGACAGACAGTTCATAAAGGAGTGCTTATTGGACTCTGTTGCACTGATATGCCCAAAGAAGAGGGGCGTATTTGAGAACGGGTCACTCTTCCGACGCACTGTAACGAGGCGGGTTGAGACCATCGCTGGAAACTTGGAGCTTCAGCTGAAAAACAGAACGGCCGACTTTGACTGTTTTCGCTGGCTTTGGATGAGAACTGCGAAGTACGTGACACCGCCCAGCTGCTCATCTTACGTGGGATAACTGCAGACTTTCAAATCAAGGAGGAGCTGGCAGCCATGCAGTCAATTAAAGAGACAACCACAGGTAATGACTTGTTCACAGAGGTGAATGTGTATTTGGACATGTTAGGACTGAAATGGGACAAGCTGGCAGGTGTGACAACAGATGGTTGTCCAAATCTGACGGTGAAAAATGTTAGACTTTTAAAGAGGATGCAGGATAAAGTGACAGAAATGAACCCTGTGCAGAAATTGACATTTTCTCATTGTATTATACATCAGGAAGTGTTGTGTAAGACAGTGTTAAAAATAAAACCATCAAAAGCAATCTGCTTTTGTATAAAGTTAAGTTAGGTTAAATGAAATCCCTATAATTATTATTACTATTATTTATTATTATTATTATTATTATTTATCTTGCGGTTTATCAAAAATAATATTGAGCAAAATTTAATTGAAATATTATCGATGTGGCCATCTAGCAGTGCTCGGGGTTGCTTATGCGGCCCCCGGTAAAAATTAATTGCTCACCCTTGCCGTAGAAGGTCTGTTCGTGTATTGTAGTCGATGTTTACATACCATCTAAGGCCTGCAGAACATAGGCGTCACAGCACCTGGCTGACCATATTGCAGACGTGGAAAAAAAACACCCTGTCTCCCTGCTGATCATTCCGGGGGGCTTTAAGAATACAAACAGCATATTAAGTGCCTCACCAGGGGAGCTAACACGCTGTACTACTGCTACACAGCAATAAAGGACTCTGATCGCTCTGTTAACTTTGCAACTTTAGGAGCCTCTAATCACTGTCTAATTCATCCTTAAAAACTGCTAAGCCTGTATTGAGGACAAAAAGTTATTAGCTAACAACCCCTCAGCAGTTTTGAAAGGCCTACAAGAGGTTACCAACTACAGGAAACCCACACCCCACCCTTCAGGTAACAATTGGCTGAGGACCTGAACACCTTCATTGCCCCAACCCTGAGACTCTGCTCTACCTGCCCTCCCCACACTCGCTACATTACTTAATAAAACTACTGTAGTTGATCACATTACATTTGATAGTTTCTCATACAATATTTGTATTCTAAAAGTTTATTTTTTTCTTTTAAAAGGACATGTTAAAATGGTGGTGTTTTGAGACGGCAAAGTACCAATTAAATGTATTTCAATTAATTTCAATAGGAGACGATGATTTGAGGTACAAACCCTGTTTCCGTATGAGTTGGGAAATTGTTAGATGTAAATACAAACAGAATACAATGATTTGCAAATCATTTTCAACCCATTTTCAGTTGAAAATGCTACAAAGACAACGTATTTGATGTTCAAACTGCTAAACACTTTATTTTTTTGCAAATAATAAGTAACTTTAGAATTTGATGCCACACGTGACAAAAAAGTTGGGAAAGGTGGAAATGAATACTGATAAAGTTGAGGAATGCTCATCAAACACTTATTTGGAACATCCCACAGGTGTGCAGGCAAGTTGTGAACACTGGGTGCCATGATTGGGTATAAAAACAGCTTCCCAAAAAATGCTCAGTCTTTCACAAGAAAGGATGGGGCGAGGTACACCCCTTTGTCCACAACTGCGTGAGCAAATAGTCAAACAGTTTAAGAACAACGTTTCTCAAAGTGCAATTGCAAGAAATTTAGGGATTTCAACATCTACGGTCCATAATATCATCAAAAGGTTCAGAGAATCTGAAAAAATCACTCCACGTAAGCGGCATGGCCGGAAACCAACATTGAATGACCGTGACCTTCGATCCCTCAGACGGCACTGTATCAAAAACCGACATCAATCTCTAAAGGATATCACCACATGGGCTCAGGAAAACTTCAGAAAACCACTGTCACTAAATACAGTTTGTCGCTACATCTGTAAGTGCAAGTTAAAGCTCTACTATGCAAAGCGACATCCAGAAACGCCGCCGGCTTTTCTGGGCCCGAGATCATCTAAGATGGACTGATGCAAAGTGGAAAAGTGTTCTGTGGTCTGACGAGTCCACATTTCAAATTGTTTTGGGAAATATTCGGCATCGTGTCATCCGGACCAAAGGGGAAGCGAACCATCCAGACTGTTATCGACGCAAAGTTCAAAAGCCAGCATCTGTGATGGTATGGGGGTGCATTAGTGCCCAAGGCATGGGTAACTTACACATCTGTGAAGGCACCATTAATGCTGAAAGGTACATACAGGTTTTGGAAAAACATATGCCATCCAAGCGCTGTCTTTTTCATGAACGCCCCTGCTTATTTCAGTAAGACAATGCCAAGCCACATTCAGCACGTGTTTCAACAGCGTGGCTTCGTAAAAAAAGAGTGCGGGTACTTTTCTGGCCCGCCTGCAGTCCAGACCTGTCTCCCATCGAAAATGTGTGGTGCATTATGAAGCGTAAAATACGACAGCGGAGACCCCGGACTGTTGAACGACTGAAGCGCTACATAAAACAAGAATGGGAAATAATTCCACTTTCAAAGCTTAAACAATTAGTTTCCTCGGTTTCCAAAAGTTTATTGATTGTTGTTAAAAGAAAAGGTGATGTAACAGTGGTGAACATGCCCTTTCCCAACTACTTATGCACGTGTTACAGCCATGAAATTCAAAGTTAATTATTATTTGCAAAAAAATATATAGTTTATGAGTTTGAACATCAAATATCTTGTCTTCGTAGTGCATTCAATTGAAAATGGGTTGAAAAGGATTTGCAAATAATTGTATTCAGTTTATATTTACATCCAACACAATTTCCCAAATCATATGGAAACGGGGTTTGTACAAGTCTTTTGAGCCTTTGAGTTAAGAGCTTTGTCACAGAACGAAATAAACTCATAAATTGAGGTACTACTGTACTTTAAAAATATATATTTAGTACTCTTGCAGCACAAAGTAAGAATTGTCTTCCCAAAGCATAACATGATGTGTGTAAAAACTCAAGTGTCCTTACACTTTGTGTCGGTTCCCGGAGCTTGAACTTTCGTGGTTTCAGGGATAAAGATTAACACCAACACGAGACTTAATGCGCTCCCTGCTGCACCAGAATATGCAGCAAATCTCTCGCTGTAGAAACAAAGACGAAAAAAAGCGTTAACTGGACAACACTAAAAAGTGTTGAAGTTACTCTCGGTGTTGCGCTCATCGAGCAATAGAGTGAAACCCGTTTATGTCGACAACCCTCTGACTGACTCACTGTAGTCAACATACGCGGAGACATCAAGAAAAAGCATAATAATAAAAATATTTTAACCAACAACTCTTTTGTGTACATCATTTAGTCTCCATTTGTGACATTTTCTAACCTGCGGATTATCCATATATGGCAGAGGTCGGGAACCTTTTTGGCTGAGAGCCATGGAAGCCAAATATTTTAAAATGTATTTCTGTGAGAACCATACAATATTTTTTTAACACTGAATACAACTAAATGTGTGCATTTTTATGTAAAACCAACATCAGGATATAACGCGTCTGTTATTCTTTTTAATAACATTTTTATTCTGAAGCTAACTAATAATGAAAAACATATTTCTTACCATTCTTGACTTCTTGAACAGGTGCGGTAGAAAACGGATGGTTGGATAAAAATGCATGAGAATGTTTTATATTTTGAACGTTATTTTACACAGATTGCCAGTGAAATTATTAATTACTTCTCGTGTTAAGCAAAGTCTTCTAAGATTTATCTGAGAGCCAGATGCAGTCATCAAAAGAGCCACATCTGGCTCTAGAGCCATAGGTTCCCTACCCTGATATATGGTATATATTTACCCAAAATGCTTTGCTTTGTAGTCCGACGTAAATAGGCACGTAAAATAACACCAAAACAAGACCACAAAAACGACACATCCTGAAGATATGATGGATATAAGAAGATATAATATAGTTCGGTGATTCTCAAATTGTAGTAGTACACTAAATACATCTGTAAATATGTACTGTATATGGAGTATTATTGTTGATGATGTTTGTGCAGTGTGTGTAATGTCAAAGTGACCAAAATAGTATAAATAATTGTTAAACAAAACCCCTGCCTTGTTTTTAATGAGTACCTATGCCTACTCAGCTAGTCAGCTAGAGTTCTGTCTTAATGAAATTAAACAATGGATGTCCACTAACTTTTAGCAACTGAACGCTAAGAAAACGGAAATGCTGATTATCGATCCTGCTAGACACCGACACCTATTTATTAATACCACCTTAACATTTCACAACCAGACAATTACACAAGGCGACTCGGTAAAGAATTGGGTATTATCTTCGACCCAACTCTCTCGTTTGAGTCCCACATTAAGAGTGTTACTAAAATGGCCTTCTTTCATCTCCGTAATATCACAAAAATTCGTTCCATTTTAGATTTAGATTTATTGGTCCCCGTGGGGAAATTCATTTTCACTGCCGTACATTTAAACATATAGACATTGCACATCACAAAACAAAAATAATAAAAATAAATTTGTCCACTAACGACGCTAAGATCATTATTCGTGCGTTTGTTACGTCTCGTCTTGATTACTGCAACGTATTATTTTCGGGTCTCCCTATGTCTTTATTATAAGATTACAGTTGGTACAAAATGCGGCTGCTAGACTTCTGAAAAGAAGAAGAAAGTTTGATCACATTACGCCCATACTGGCTCACCTGCTCTGGCTTATGTGCACTTAAGATGTGACTTTAAGGTTTTACTACTTACGTATAAAATACTACACGGTCTGGCTCCATCCAGTCTTTCTGATTGTATTGTACCATATGTCCCGGTGAGAAATCTGTGTTCAAAGAACTCCGGCTTATTGGTAATTCCCAGAAGGCAAATAAACTCTGCGGGCTATAGAGCATTTTCTATTCGGGCTCCAGTACTCTGGAATGCCCTCCTGGTAACAGTTAGAGATGCTACCTCAGTAGAAGCATTTAAGTCCCATCTTAAAACTCATTTGTATACTCTAGCCTTTAAATAGTCCCCCCTTTAAGACCAGTTGATCCAACGTTTCTTTTTCTGATCTGCCCCCCTCTCCCTTGCTCGCGATGGTCTCCTGCTGGCTCCATTATGGACTGGACTCTCACTATTATGTTATATCCACTTTTGTCTGGACTTTCACAATATTACGCTAGATCCACTTGACGTCCATTGCACCGGTCGCCCTGGGTTTGGGGGGGGGTCAACCACATCTGCGTTCCTCTCCAAGGTTTCGCATTGTAATCCCACTGGTTTGAGTTTTTCCTTGCTCTGATGTGTGGGATCTGAACCGAGGACGTCGTTGTGGCTTGTGCAGCCCTTTGAGACACTTGTGATTTAGGGCCATATAAATAAACATTGATTGATTGACGATGATACTCTGCTACAGTATTTTGGTGTCGGTCATTACGGGGGTGGGGGGCGGGGGGGGGGGGGGGGAGTACTTGGAGAACCAGGTTTTTTCTGAAGTGGTACTTGGTGAATAACGTTTGAGAACCCATGATATAGATAGATCAAAAAGAATAAATACATAGAATGTTTGCTAAGAAAAACATAAAAAAAGCAATATCACTCAATTTGGTAGCTGTTCTCCAAGGCTTAAAGTAAACATGGAAAGCATGGAAAGAAAATAAGTATTTTTGACACTTACCCATAGTGTGTGACAAGATGGCCGCCTAAAGTGGAGCCGGCTATCATCCCAATGCCAAAACACAGACCAAGTTTGGAAAGCGCAGCGGCCCGTTTGTCTGGTTCTGATAGGTCTGCCACAACCATCTGAGAAGCTGCAGATAGGATTGGCAGAATAAGAAAAATATAAAAACCAGACACCACTCAATACCAGGCCAACACCATCCCGACAGTGAAGCATGGTGGTGGCATCATCATGCTGTGGGGATGTCTTTCAGTGGCAGGAATTGAAAGACGAATCAGGATAGAAGTGAAGATGAATGTACAGATAAATTCTGAATGAAAACCAATGCTTCACTGGAGTTTGAGAGGTGCTGCTAAAAGAAATGGGCAAAGAGGAATGGTCGAAACTGCCCAAAGATAGATGTGCCAAGTTTGTGGCATCTTATTCAAAAAGACTTGAGGTTATGTAATTTCTGCCAAAGGTGCATCAACAAAGTATTGAGCAAAAGCTGTGAATACTTACAGTGGGGCAAAAAAGTATTTAGTCAGCCACCAATTGTGCAAGTTCTCCCACTTAAAATGATGACAGAGGTCTGTAATTTTCAGCATAGGTACACTTCAACTGTGAGAGACAGAATGTGAAAAAAAAATCCAGGAATTCACATTGTAGGAATTTTAAAGAATTTATTTGTAAATTATGGTGGAAAATAAGTATTTGGTCTTGGCTGAAAATCTCACGATCACAATCTCATTCTTTCCTTAACACAGATCAATCGTCCTGTCCCCTTAGCAGAAAAACAGTCCCAAAGCATGATGTTTCCACCCCCATTCTTCACAGTAGGTATGGTGTTCTTGGGATGCAACTCAGTATTCTTCTTCTTCCAAACACGACGAGTTGAGTTTATACCAAAATGTATACATGGATGATACAGCAGAGGATTGGGAGAATGTCATGTGGTCAGATGAAACCAAAATTGAACTTTTTGGTATAAACTCAACTCGTCATGTTTGGAGGAAGAAGAATACTGAGTTGCATCCCAAGAACACCACACCTACTGTGACGCATAAGGGTGGAAACATCATGCTTTGGGACTGTTTTTCTGCTAAGGGGACGGGACGATTGATCTGTGTTAAGGAAAGAATGAATGAGGCCATGTATCGTGAGATTTTCAGCCAAAACCTCCTTCCATCAGTGAGAGCTTTGAATGGTTGACCAAATACTTATTTTCCACCATACAGACCTCTGTCATCATTTTAAGTGGTAGAACTTGCACAATCGGTGGCTGACTAAATACTTTTTTGCCCCACTGTAATTTCTGCTAAATGCATCAACAAAGTATTGAGCAAAGGCTGTGAATACTTATGTACATGTGATTTTTTTTGTTTTAATTAATTTGCAAACAATGAAAAATAAACTACATTGTCATTATGGGGTTTTTGAGGACAAAAAATAATTTATTCCATTGTGGAATAAGGCTATAACATAACAAATTGAGGAAAAAGTGAAACGCTGTGAATACTTTCCTGAGGCACTATAAATTTGCAAACAATGGTGTCATGTTCTGTGGTCACGTTCTGTTTAGTTATGTTCTGTTGGTTTAAGACTCTTTTTAGTGCCTGTTTCCGCCCCATTGTTTTGTCACCATGACGACCGATTAGATCAACTGTACTCGTTAGGACTCACGCACCTGTGTTAATCATGTCACCATTATTTAAGCCAGTAGTTGCCAGGTAGTCGGCCTGACGACATCTGTCATGACTTGGACTTTGGTGCGGTTTGTTTTCCCATGGTGCAAAGCGACTGGACTGGACAAGGCGTGAAGGTAAAGGCATGATTTAATTTTACTCAAAAAGAAACAAACAAAAGGCGCGCACAAGGCGCAGAACAAACTTAGCTAAGAAAACAAAAACTAGCACAAAGGCAGAACTATGGACATAAAAATGAAAACACTTACTGTGACGTGAAAAAAACACCATGGAACAATGGCATGGAATGAGCATAAAAAGAGTGTCATAAAGAGAAGAGCACGAATATTTCAGGGGTATAAGGAGTGATGTCGCCAGGCCGACTACCTGGCAACTACAGGCTTAAATAATGGCGACATGATTAACACAGGTGCGTGAGTTCTGACAAGCACAGGTGAACTAATTGGTCGTCATGGTGACAAAACAATGGAGCGTTAATAGGAACTAAAAAGAGTCTTAAACCAACAGAACATAACTAAACAAGACGTGACCACAGAACATAACAAATGGCTAGTTTCAGTTTTGGTTATGTTGTCAACCAATTATTATGGTTTCAGTCAGCTAGTTGTAGGGCTGTCAACATAAGCAGGTACCACTGTATTATAATGAAACATCTGTAATAGAAGATATTGACCTGGTAGGACATGCATGATGACTGTGGGGATCTTATGGATAAAAAGCATGGCAGGAGAGTCTGCTACCGCCAACAGAATGAAGAAAACAATTGTTGCGGCGCAGGACAATGACAACGCTGCTCGGGCCCCAAAAATATCTGCAAACCTGCCACATCACAGAGGAAGAAAAAGAGTAAACTTATCTTGTGCAGTGAACAAATGAGTCATAAAACATCTTAAGTACGCTTGCCCTTACTTGCCTTCCAAACAAAGGACCCCCAAAAAGCTGGAGTACACCGACCATAGTTTGCAAATAACCAAACCACAAGGTGTCAAAACCCAGGTTTCTTGCCAGATACTGTATGAGAAATAACAAAAACACATGTTACATGACTTAAATATAAACAATAAAGATGCAGTAGTCAGGCCTAATTTAGGTACATTTGTACCTTCGTTTTCCACGAGCACATTCAGTTTTTGACATTACCGGCAAAACTTTGCCCAGCTTTTTTTTATCGTCTTAGTTATCGTACAGCCAAACAAACATTTCTTTGTGCTCGTTGCCACAAAACATTCTGCGGAATCAAGAACCTGAACAAGGAATCTGACTAAATATTGACGCAGTCTCTGTACTTTTTATTGAGTCTGAATGCAATATATGAATATTAAGCCACCATGGGGCCAAAGAAAGTTGTGAGTACTATCACTTCGATAAAGAAAATGAGAAAAAAATACAACAGCGTGGCTTCCACTACCTCTCCTCCATCTCTACTCATTACCGTCTTCGCCAACAAGAGTCTTTAATAAAAGGTAAAAGTAATATGGAAATGCTCATTTATCCATTTACGTATTTTACATAGTGTTTATGTAAAAATATAATTATTTATTTTGTGTTTGATTTTCTGGAACAGATAAATTGTATTTACATATTTTTTTAATAGAAAAGTTGCTTTGATTTTTGTCAGACTTTTTGATTACCATCGGAAACCGATGTACCACTGTACTTCTTTAATATTACTTTTGGTGCATTATGAGTCTTGCTGCTTGCTCTAATACAGGTATTATAAGGCTGTTTACACTGATAAAAGCTAAGTATTACAAAAATTATATACATGATAATACATTACTTTGAATACAATATCCGGCATTTGGCTCCCATTAACAGCAATGATGTAAAATACTACTGATTTGTTTTTTGATCCGATACCGCAATACTGATTTCATACGTTGTGCAAAAATACCTAATGTGTCTGGTAAAATTTAAAAAGTAGTGTATTTCAACTGTTTATGCTCATAGGGAATCATCTTCAAACAATATAAAATCACAGGGCAAAACTAATTATGGCATTATGCTGCACTAAATCTGTAATTTTATTTGTATTTAACTCTGTATTTGGTGTGTTCAAATAGCCCACAATAAAACCCTACATACACTTGCTGTGTTATAATACTGAGTGACTCATTTTAAAGGCCTACTGAAACCCACTACTAGCGACCACGCAGTCTGATAGTTTATATATCAATGAAATATTAACATTGCAACACATGCCAATGCTTTTTAGTTTGCTAAATTGCAATTTAAAATTTCGCGCAAAGTATCCTGTTGAAAACGTTGCGGTATGATGACGCGTGCGCGTGACGTCACGGATTGTAGCGGACATTTTGTTCCAGCCCGATCCCAGCTATAAATCGTCAGCTATAATCCAATCCAATCCAATCCACTTTATTTATATAGCACATTTAAACAACAATAACGTTTCCAAAGTGCTGCACAGCCGTGTTAAAAACAATTGTAAAAAAATATATATATAAAACCAATAAAAACAATATAAAAACAAATATGATTAAAAACTATTTTAAAGGGTAAAATCAATTAAAACAGTAAAATAGAAATCAAAGTGTATAAAAAACACAGAGGACAACAGAGAACCACACAACTCACGTAGTGTTAAAAGCCAAAGAATAAAAGTGGGTCTTAAGAAGAGACTTAAAACACTCCACTGTGGAAGCAGTTTGAACATGGAGCGGCAGAGTGTTCCAGAGCTTAGGGCCGACCACAGAGAAGGCCCTGTCTCCCCTGGTCTTAAATCTGGTCTTGGGCACCACGAGCTTGAACTGGCTCTCGGACCTCAGAGCACGCGCAGGAATGTAAATTTGGATAAGGTCTGAGATATATTGAGGTGCCAGTCCATGTAAAAATTTAAAAACAAACAGCAATGTTTTAAAATCAATTCTAAAATGAACAGGGACCCAGTGCAAACTCTCAAGAATTGGGGTTATATGCTGGCTTTTCCTGGCCCCTGTTAAAAGTCGTGCTGCCGCGTTCTGGACTAACTGCAACCGGGAGAGAGCTTTTTGGCTAATGCCAGCATAAAGTGCATTGCAGTAGTCCAGGCGACTTGAAATAAAAGCATGCACGACTTGTTCAAAAAGGTTAAAAGATAAAAACGGTTTAACCTTTACTAAAAGACGAAGGTGATAAAAACACGATTTTAAAAGGCCATTGACTTGTCTAGTTTAAAATCGCTGTCTATAGTGACGCCAAGGCTGGTGACTTTGGGACGCACATAATTTTGCAATGGTCCCAAGTCAGTGAGGGCCGGACCAAAAACAAAAATTTCCGTTTTTCCCTCATTCATTATTAAAAAATTCTGGGCTAACCAAGCCTTGACGTCACATAGACAGTTAAGAAGGGGTGTCTGCATAATTACACAGTATTTTGGACATCTGTGTTGCTGAATCTTTTGCAATTTGTTCAATTGATAATGGAGATCTCAAAGAAGAAAGATGGAGGGGGGAAGCGGTGTATTGCGCCTGCCTTTAGCAACACAAACACAGCCGGTGTTTTCTTGTTTACATTCCCAAAGGAGAAGCTTTACTATGGAACAAAGCGGTCAAGCGAACATGGTTCTCTACCACATGTCAACCGGCAGGTTTCGGTGAGAAAATTGTGGTAATAAGCCGGCTCTTACTGTAGACATGAGCGGAGCTTGCGCCATTCCTCGTGCACCTGTCAAAGAGGCAGCTGCAGACTCTCTTGCCTCCTCCGATTGGCAGCCCCCGAACGTGGTATGCTTCCACCATGAAGGAGGGGGAAAAAAAGCTCAGCCCGGCCCGACTGGCTGCCTTCGCTTCGCCTCGTCGACAAACGTGGCTTCCCTCAGAGACACTGGCGGTCACGACGCCCGTGGCCACACCCCTCCGACGTTCAGGTACGACTATAAAACACTAAAACACTAATAATAATAATAATGGATTTGATTTATATCGTGCTTTTCTATTGTTAGATACACAAAGCGCTCACAGAGAAGTGGGAACCCAGTGGTAAGCTACATTTGTAGCCACAGCTGCCCTGGAGTAGACTGACGGAAGCGTGGCTGCCAGTTTGCGCCTACGGCCCCTCCGACCACCACCAATCATTCATTCATCATTAATTCACCAGTGTGAGCAGCACTGGGGGCAAGGGTGAAGTGTCCTGCCCAAGGACACAACGGCGGCGATTTGGATGTCAATAGGTGGGAAGCGAACCTGCAACCCTCAGGTTTCTGGCACGGCCGCTCTATCCACTACGCCATGCCGCCCCATACTGCCCCAGTAGTAACACAATAAGCAGATAAGGGATTTTCCAGAATTATCCTAGTAAATGTTTCTAATAACATCTGAATCGCTCCCCCTGCCCTGTCTTTTTTTTTCCTAGTCCTTCACTCTCACTATTCTCATCCACGAATCTTTCATCCTCGCTCAAATTAATGGGGAAATTGTCGCTTTCTCGGTCCAAATCACTCTCGCTGCTGGTGGCCATGATTGTAAACAATGTGAGGATGTGAGGAGCTCCACAACCAGTGACGTCACGCGCACATCGTCTGCTACTTCCGGCACAGGCAAGGCTTTTTTATCAGCGACCAAAAGTTGCAAACTTTATTGTCAATGTTCTCTACTAAATCCTTTCAGCAAAAATAAAGCAATATCGCGAAATGATCAAGTATGACACATAGAATGGACCTGCTATCCCCGGTTAAATAAGAAAATCTCTGATTGATTGATTGATTTCAGTAGGCCTTTAATTGTATATCATTTTCTTGCTTGGGCATTAATAACTTACCTGGGTGGAAGAAAAAGTAGTTTCCACCTATCACGTTTTATTTAATCAAGATCTCGATGATTTAGTTACTTTACACTGAGTTCCTGGTATTGATATACTTTATCCAAAAAAACTAAGGTATGGTTAGTATTGATATTTTGATTTGAAAATCGATATTACAGCACAAAAATCTGGTATCAACGGTATTGATATTTATATAAATTGTTCTGGCAAATGTAGTTAATGACCACTTGTGGTTATGTTTTTTTTTTTTTTATGGACATGCATTAAGTTGGGGTTCACGGTGGCAGAGGGGTTAGTGCGTCTGCCTCACAATTCGAAGTTCCTGCAGTCCTGGGTTCAAATCCAGGCTCGGGATCTTTCTGTGTGGAGTTTGCATGTTCTCCCCGTGAATGCGTGGGTTCCCTCCGGGTACTCCGGCTTCCTCCCACTTCCAAAGACATGCACCTGGGGATAGGTTGATTGGCAACACTAAATTGGCCCTAGTGTGTGAATGTGAGTGTGAATGTTGTCTGTCTATCTGTGTTGGCCCTGCGATGAGGTGGCGACTTGTCCAGGGTGTACCCTGCCTTCCGCCCGATTGTAGCTGAGATAGGCGCCAGCGCCCCCCGCAACCCCAAAAGGGAATAAGCGGTAGAAAATGGATGGATGGATGGATGGATGCATTAAGTTACAATATGGTACATCACAAACATATTTCCAATTTATCAACACATCAGAGAAGGACAGGGGTGTTAAACTCGTTTTCATTGATGGCCATATTGCAGTTATGGCTGCTCTCAGAGGGCCGCTTGTTACAAGCATTTTATTCCCCCCAAAAATATTTTGAATGTATTTTAATAATACAGTGGTGTTTCAACTTTTTTCAACGAGGACCGCATACTAAAAAGACAAAAGTATGCAGAGGCCATTTTGATATATTCTAATGAAAATTTGCTATAATTAAAAAAATTATATAATTAAAGACAAAACTTTTTGTTAAAGGTAAGTTTATAGATACGCTAGTCTTGAAATCAGGGGTGTCAAACGTACGGCCGGCCCCGAACAGATTTAATTCGGCCGGCGGGATGAGTTTGCTAAGTATAAAAATGAGCCAAAATTTTTGAATGAAAGAAACTGCTGTTTTAAATGTTTCCGCTAGATGTCGCAATAGCAATTCTTTGTATCTTTGCAGATGATGCTACAGATGGAAAAAAAAAAAAACACATGATGTTAGTGCACCAGTCGAGGAAAATGATCAAACTACATTAATAACATCCTGTAATTAGATTTTGATATTTTTTTATCTTGGTAGATTGAAAATTAACACCAATGAGTTGACTGATGAATATTATCACATAATTCATTCACAAAGTATAAATAACAACAAATAAAAACAGAATACTATTAACCGCAAGATGTAAGTGTAAAAAAAAAAACCTTACAAAAACTACTTTGGATTGTTTTCCTTGTTTTAAAATAGTTTTTAAACAAGGAAAACAATCTAAAGTTGTCTTCATTTTTAAGTTATCGTGCCGTGTTTACCAGTCCGGCCTACTTCGGAGTAAATTTTTCTTCATGTCGCCCCCGATCTAAAATGAGTTTGACACCCTTGCTTTAAATACTGTATAAAAAATGTCTGTTTTTACATATTATTTTTTTTTCACGATATAAACTACATTTAAATGGCACCCACATGCTTTGACTTTTCACTATGCGACCCTTGGTGTAGGAAGTTTGGACACCGCTGAGTTATTAGAATAAAATATTTCGCTTTTTGCATTACATCACACTGGCACGTGCACACATAGGGCCCTATGGGTGATTGAGCCCCTGCCCTTTTTTGCCTCATCTTAAAAAGTGCCCTCTGCCTGTGTGTGATTTTTTTCTTTAAACAACATTAATAAACTCCTGTTAGGAATGTAAAAAAACAAAACAAAACAAAAAAACAGCGGTACAAAAACTCCACGTTTTCTTGTAATACCAGGTTGTTTGAGCCTGCTTCCGCCAGAGAGAGAGAGAGAGAGAGAGGAGAGAGAGCCAACTGCAGCCTGAGGACACGTGACAGTGGAAAAACTTGAACCTGTGAGTTATGGTCTAGTCGCCGTCCACTTATTCAGCATCTAATATGGGTAATATTTCAGAAAAACGCTGTATTATTCTATTATTCAATGTGTCAGCTTCTGTTTTTGCTGGACGTCGGAGCACGGAGCATCAATTGAGCACAGCACATCAATTCCGCACAGAGCAGATCGGATTATGCGGGACAGGAAGTAGTGTACAAAACACAAAATAAAACACCGGGTTAATTTTCAAAATAAAATGCACTGTTTACGGCTGATCACATTCCTCTCACAGTAGAGGTTTAGATATAAAGTTGTATTGCGTTTCAGTTGTTTAGTCTGAGCATTAAGTGAGAAAGACCATAAGTTACAACTTGATGGTGTTTTCATCAAGTTAAGGGAAGAAGGACAGATTTTCACATTGAAGTTTTTTCCATTTGGGTATTTATTTATTTATTTTATTTCAAAGTTCATGTTGCACTGTTCAATGTTCAATATTAAATTGCTTTTCTTTAACAATAAATAGCCTAATAATAAACCAGTGTTTTGTTGCTTTTCATGTCTTCCAAGCCTATGAGAATGTGAATTAACTCATTATGACAATAATTTGTTGACAAAAAAGAAATGGCAATCACTTTTACCTACAAAGGACACACAGCTAAGTAGTTAGCTTCCTATTAGCAATTTTAATTTTACAATATTTTCCATATTGTGTAAAGGACCCAAAAAAAATGTCCTGCCCTTTTCTGACTTTGAGCCCCTGCCCCTCTATAATCATGAGCACGTCCCTGACATCACACATATTTGCTCTTTTTTAAATTTTAATTTTTAAATTTTAGTTTTTATCTAACAATTTTCTGCATAACAACAAAACTGGAGCTGCCGGTCTTACTTTGTTTATCCTTGTGGTAATGTAATGTTTTGGATTGTCGGATAATTGTCTGCAATACACTACATGCATGTTTTCTGTTTAAAAAGAAATAAAAATGTTTAGTATGGAAGGTGAAGTGTTTTTACTGATGCACATTAATTCCAGGATTTTGTGGGCCATATAAAACGATGTAGTGGGTCAGATCTGGTCCCCTAGCCTTGAGTTTGACACACCTATTTAATCCAACCTCATGTAAATCTCATGTAAAAAATATACAACATACTGTAGCAAGAAACATGTAAATAATGAATAAAGAAAAACATGTTCTGGACCAAAAATCACTTCATATTCTCTACTGCTCACTAGTGTGACCATATCTGAGTTACTGTGTAGAAATATGGGGAAATAATTACAAAAGTACACTTCATTCATTAACAGTGTTACAAAAAAGATCAGTTAGATTAATAAATAATGTTGGATAGAGAGAACATACTAATCCTTTATATATTGAATCAAAGATACTGAAATTCCACGACATAGTGAATTTGCAAACAGCTAAAATTATACACAGAGCAAACTATAACCAGCTACCCAAGAGTGTATATACAACATTTCATCTCAGAGGAGAAATATAATTTTTGAGAAAAAGTTAATTTAAAACATTTGTATGAACGTACACCACTTAGGACCTTCAGTATATCTGCATGTGGAATTAAATTATGAAATGGATTAAGCAAAGCAATCAAACAATGTACTAATATGATCCACTTCAAGAAACTCTTCAAACATAAAGTGTTTACAAAGTACACAGAAGAAGAACCATGATAACCATTCTGAATGTATTTCAACCATTCTTTCATCCTCAAAATAATCTTACTTATTTTATCATATGAAATATAACTTACTTACCAATTATTATTTATTTATTCATTTTTATTGCGATTACTTATGGAGTATCCATCCATCCATTTTCTATCGCTTGTCCCGTTCAGGGTCGCTGGAGCCTATCTCAGCTGCATTCGGGCTGAAGGCGGGGTACATATTGTGAATAAATTGAAAACAGGAAGTGAACAAATGTTTTAGCAACTGTTATGTAAAAGAAAAGGGGTAGGATTAAATAAGCTCTGCTCTGCTCTTCTTCCCACTCCTTTTCAAACATGTTGAAAAGAGAAACCGGAAAATGTGATGTATTAGGCTTACCATATTGTTAACCCCCAAAAAGAGGACACATATATGTGTGCCAAGGCCGGGACTAGGTGAATATTTGCCAATGATACTTGAACTTGCTTTATAAATAATATATTTATTTAAATAAAGCATTTTTTCTCCTCTGTTGACAGCAGTGTTGGCGCTAGGAATTTTCAAAATGGGGTCCAATGGACCCCATCAAGTCATAAAAATGATGTCCCACAGTAAATTTTTGGGGTCCCACTTTTTTGTAAGCGTTTTGAAAACAAATGATAAATGTATGCATTGTCCTGTTATATCTCACATTATATATTGTGTTTTGGAAAAAGGTTGTCATAAACGTTACTTCATTCATTAAAAGAAATAACATAAAAAGAAGACAAATTTGTATGCATGTAAATGTATTCAGTTATAAACATAACTCAGATTTATATCGCACTTTTCTAGACACTCAAAGCGCTCATAGAGAAGTGGGACTCAACATTCATTCACACCTGGTTGTGGTAAGCTACATCTGTAGCCACAGCTGCCCTGGGGTAGACTGACGGAAGCGTGGCTGCCAGTTTGCGCCTACGGCCCCTCCGACCACCACCTATCATTCATTCATCATTCATTCACCAGTGTGAGCGGCACCGGGGGCAAAGGGTGAAGTGTCCTGCCCAAGGACACATCGGCAGCGATTTTTTGGGATGTCAATAGGTAGAAAACGAACGCCATGCCGCCCCATAAGACATAACACATTCATTCACTTTTTTATTTCCTTCATGGATCTAAACTTTACCGCTGCTGGTAGTTTTTTCTATGTTTTTATTTAATAAGTTGTAGGTGTATTTATTTCAGCATAAAAGTGTTTAAAATGTGTTTTGCTTGGGTCATGAAATGATTATAATGGTGTGCCAGGGCATACATACATTTTATATTTAACGCTTAAATCTCTGGAGTCTACATCAACTTCACATCGATTCCTCATTTCAAAATGTTTTACTTTTTTTATGTTGTTTTTTTGTTTGTTTTACGCCCTTTTTTGTCAAACAAAACTAAGTTTTTTATGGCAAACACACAAAATATGCTAAATATTCCACCAAAAATATTTTTCAAAGTGGAATATTTGATGTGACGTAATCGGGGTTGAGGTGGGGGGGATGTATATTGTAGCATCCTGGAAGAGTCAGTGTTGCAAGGGATTCTGGGTATTTGTTCTGTTTTGTTTATGTTGTGTTACGGTGCAGATGTTCTCCCAAAATGTGTTTGTCATTCTTGTTTGGTGTGGGTTCACAGTGTGGCGCATATTTGTAACAGTGTTAAAGTTGTTTATACGGCCACCCTCAGTGACAGCTATTATCTCCCTCTCGCGGTCACTGCCTCTCCTACACAAATTCTGCTGCGTGCGCAGAGCTTCAACAAATTGTTTTGATTTTAACCCCTCTTAACCCTGTACCTACATTAAAAATACACGCAACCGTTGACACAAAACGCCGGACATTTGAGGCATTTAGGAAAACCCCGCCCGCACACCCCGGACAGTCCCGCAAAACAGGGCATGTCCAGGGAAAAGAGGACGTATGGTCAGTCTATGATGTATTACAGGACCTAGGCAAATTAAGGCCCGGGGGCCACATGTGGCCCGTTAAGCTTTTCAATCTGGCCCGCCGGATGTTCCCAAATTTTTTTTTTAGATCTTTAAGATGGAAAGTGTAGCTGCCATTACGATGTGCAGTGATGTTTTCTAATGATCGTAAGTCTTCAACTATACAAAGTATTTCAATGTTTGGAATCTGCGCTTATGGATGATATACCAGTTACTATGGTCATCTAATTAGTTACTATGGTCATCTACGTCACAGCAGCTCAGAGGAAGCACCAAGCAGTGTGGGCGGAAAGCGTTTCCACAGACACGGAAGGAGCTTTTCACAACAAAGTTCTAAAGCAGGGGTGTCCAAAGTGCGGCGCGGGGGCCATTTGCGCCCCGCGGGTTATTTTTTAACGGCCCCATGGCACATTTTAAGAATACAATTTGAAAAAATAAAAAGTGGTATGAAGAAACAGACAGGTGAGATGTAACATTAAATTGTTGCAATGCTTATACTCTCATAACACAATGCTGCCATGCAGGCTGTTTCTTTCTTTAAAAAATAATAATGAATCAAAATCAATGTCATTTTGAATTATTGACCTATTCAAGGCTCCGATTACGTCACATTAAATATTCCACTTTGAAATATATTTTGCGGAAAATGTTGCATATTTTGTGGTTTGCCATATAAAAAACTGAGCTGTTTTTTTTTAAAGAAGGGCCTAAAACATACAAACAAAAAAACGTAAACAACAATAAAACTTAAAATTGACGGATATATTTGAAGTTGATCTCGAGATTATTGCGCTAAAAATAAACAGTAAAAAAAAATGTAGAATTTATTTTTGAACACTTTAATGAGTAGGACACTATTGGATCACCAGTTATTTTAGTGTGATTTGTTTTTGAGTATCATTGCTCAAAAAATAATAATGAATTAAAAGCCAAAAATAAGGCTCCAATTATTATATAATCTCAAATATTCGACCTAAAAAAGTTATTGGGTGAAAATATTGCATATTTTGTGTTTTTTCCATTTTTTTCCCTAATGTTGATATAGGGATTTAAAACTTGAATAATAATAAAATAGTAATACTGAATGATGACACATTTTTAATATTTTTTTTTGGACCAAAACCCTTCGGGGTCCCCGGGATCACAACTGAGTGGAGACCTAAATGTATATTTTTTATCTATATATTGCATTGGTTTTTAAAATGAAAAAATATGAAAATGGCCCCCGCTTGCTTTGATTTTTCAGTGCGCGGCCCTCAGTGGAAAAAGTTTGGACAACCCTGTTCTAAAGCTTTGTGATGTATCACATTGTAGGTGGGTTTATTTTGTACCCTTTGTGTTCATATTTCACTGTTTGTTGCATTTTTGTTGCGTTTCACTTGATTGTAAAATATGTCGATCAAAAGGGGGTGTGTCAGTCATATGTTGTCAATATTCAGTGTTTTATCGTTCATAGACAAATGTAAAATTCCGTTACGTTTTTTTAAGGCGGTCTGTCATAACATTTTTAGCATTCAGACATTATTGTAAAGTTTTGTATTAGTGTCCCTAAAAATAGATATACTGGCCCCCAGACACTTTTTTTTTTCTCTAAATGTGGCCCCTGAGTCAAAATAATTGCCCAGGCCTGATGTATTATGTTGTATGCTGTTCGAAATAAATTCAAACTCAACTCCATCCACCCATCTCATCCATTTTCTACCGCTTATTCCCTTTGGGGTCGCGGGGGGCGCTGGTGCCTACCTCAGCTACAATCGGGCGGAAGGCGGGGTACACCCTGGACAAGTTGCCACCTCATCGCAGGGTCAAACTCAACTCAACCACCCCTTTTCCATTTCATAGCAATGCATAACACGTTTGTTTGTTCACTTCCTTTGCTCATTTTTTTTTTTACACAAACATATTTAATAAATACAGATATAATATAACCATTATAAATGATTAATTCACATGATGAAATAAATGAGAATATTTCATATTTGATGTATTTCATTGCACTAGACCAGTGGTTCTCAAATGGGGGTACGCATACCCCTGGGGGTACTTAAAGGTATGCCAAGGGTAAGGGGTATGTGAGATTTTTTTTTAAATATTCTAAAATAAGCAACAATTCAAAAGTCCTTTATAAATATATTTATTGGATAATACTTCGATAAAATATGAATGTAAGTTCATAAACTGTGAAAGGAAATGCAACAATGCAATATTCAGTGTTGACAGCTAGATTTTTTGTGGACATGTTCCATAAATATTGATGTTCAAGATTTCTTTCTTTGTGAAGAAATGTTTAGAATTAAGTTGATGAATCCAGATGGACTTCTATTACAATCCCCAAAGAGGGCACTTTAAGTTGATGATTACTTATATGTGTAGAAATCTTTATTCATAATTGAATCACTTGTTAATTTTTCAACAAGTTTTTAGTTATTTTTATATGTTTTCTTCCAAAGAGTTCAAGAAAGACCACTACAAATTAGCAATATTTTGCAGTGTTATACAATTTAATAAATCAGAAACTGTGTTGTATTTTACTTCTTTATCTCTTTTTTTCAACAAAAAATGCTTTGCTCTGATTAGGGGGCACTTGAATTAAAAAATGTTCACAGAGGGTACATCACTGAAAAAAGGTTGAGAACCAGTGCTCTATATGGACACCATGCACATTGAGAGGTGTGCTTTGCTTTTCTTGAGTTTCAATTTAAGGGAGTTCAAATAACTATGACCTTAATTCCTGAATGAGCATTTTTTTTTACATTATTGCATTCATATTCCACATTGTGTCCAATTGTTTGGAAAGCAGATGCTTCATTTTCATCGGTGGTGTCCAAAATGTGGCATGGGTGCCACAGGTGCCGTCCTGTTCCCGTATTTTAATAATTTAATTAAAAAAATGTTTTTATAATGAAAATTTAAAGGGGAATTGGTGAGGTCACACACTCATGTGGGTCGAGAAGCCTTGACTCTCATGATCCGTTCTAATTCACCCCAAAGGTGTTCTAGTGCAGTGGTTCTCAAATGGGGGTACGCATACCTTTGGGGGTACTTGAAGGTATGCCAAGGGGTACGTGAAATGTTTTAAAAATATTCTAAAAAATAACAACAATTCAAAAATCCTTTGTAAATATATTTATTGAATAATACTTCAACAAAATATGAATGTAAGTTCCTAAACCGTGAAAAAATAAACATTACAATGCAATATTCAGTGTTGACAGCTAGATTTTTTGTGGACATGTTCCATAAATATTAATGTTAAAGACTTCCTATTTTTTGTGAAGAAATGTTTAGAATTAAGTTCATGAATCCAGATGGATCTCTATTACAATCCAAAAAGAGGGCACTTTAAGTTGATGATTACTTCTAAGTGTAGAATTTTTTATTTATAATTTGATCACTTGTTAATTTTTCAACAAGTTTTTAGTTATTTTTATATCTTTTTTTCCAAATAGTTCATGAAAGACCACTACAAATGTGTAATATTTTGCACTGTTATACAATTTAATAAATCAGAAACTGATGACATAGTGATGTATTTTACTTATTTATCTCTTTTTTTTATACCAAAAATGCTTTGCTCTGATTAGGGGGTACTTGAATTTAATGTTCACAGAGGGTACATAACTGAAAAAAGGTTAAGAACCACTGCTCTGTACGGACACTATGCACATTGAGAGGTGTGCTTTGCTTTTCTTGAGTTGCAATTCAAGGGAGTTCAAATAACTATGACCTTACTTCCTGAACGAGCACCCTTTTTACATTATTGCATTCATATTCCACAATGTGTCCAATTGTTTGGAAAGCAGATGCTTCATTTTCATCAGTGGTGTCCAAAATGTGCCACAGGTGCCGTCCTGTTCCCGTATTTTAATAATTTCATTAAAAAAAATGTTTTTATAATGAAAATTTAAAGGGGAATTGGTGAGGTCACACACTGATGTTGGTCAAGAAGCGCTGACTCTCAGTCTCCGTTCTAATTCCTCCCAAAGGTGTTCTAGTGCAGTGGTTCTCAAATGGGGGTACGCGTACCTCTGGGGGTACTTGAAGGTATGCCAAGGGGTACGTGAAATTTTTAAAAAATATTCTAAAAAATATCAACAATTCAAAAATCCTTTATAAATATATTTATTGAATAATACTTCAACAAAATATGAATGTAAGTTCCTAGACTGTGAAAAAAAATATTACAATGCAATATTCAGTGTTGACAGCTAGATTTTTTGTGGACATGTTCCAGAAATATTGATGTTAAAGATTTTTTTTGTGAAGAAATGTTTAGAATTAAGTTCATGAATCCAGATGGATCTAATAATAATAATAATAATAATAATAATAATGGATTAGATTTATATCGCGCTTTTCTATTGTTAGATACTCAAAGCGCTCACAGAGATGTTGGAACCTATCATTCATTCACACCTGGTGGTGGTAAGCTACATTTGTAGCCACAGCTGCCCTGGGGTAGACTGACGGAAGCGTGGCTGCTCCGACCACCACCAATCATTCATTCATCATTCATTCACCAGTGTGAGCAGCACCGGGGGCAAGGGTGAAGTGTCCTGCCCAAGGACACAACGGCAGTGATTTGGATGTCAATAGGCGGGAAGCGAACCGCTCTACCCACTACGCCATGCCGCCCCCTCATCTTTATTACAATCCCCAAAGAAGGCACTTTAAGTTGATGATTACTTCTAAGTGTAGAAATATTTATTTATAATTGAATCGCTTGTTTATTTTTCAACAAGTTTTAAGTTATTTTTATATCCTTTTTTCCAAATAGTTCAAGAAAGACCACTACAAATGAGCAATATTGTGCACTGTTATACAATTTAATAAATCAGTGCTGTATTTTACTTCTTTATCTCTTTTTTTCAACCTAAAACTGTTTTGCTCTCATTAAGGGGTACTTGAATTAAAAAAATGTCCACAGGGGGTACATCACTGAAAAAAGGTTGAGAACCACTTCACTAGACGGGCACTTCCGGAGCAGCGTCTACTTCAGGGCACTCACGTAAAAAGAGGTTTCCTCCGCCGACAGAGCAGACATACTTACAGGCGTTATGGAGAACTGCAAAAACATCCACGTTATGTCCAAGGCTGCGATCACATACACGATGTAGAGAATGTTGTTCTTCTTTAGTTGTGTCACAGCGTTAGCCTGAGCGCTAACAAAAGCAGGTCCGTCGCTGCTTTCAGTTGTCCTTGTCATGTTGCCTCGCACAACAAAACCAAAGTCCTGTACTTGTTCAGTATTATAAATTATGCTTTCCAATATTCAAGTGGACCCAAGATGGAGGACAAGACGTTTGGTTTCCTACAAAGCCCTTCTTTGATTCACGGTACGGCGACTGCAAATTCGTTAGGCATTATATGCGGACTTTGGAACGGAAACGGGCGTGTACAGAAAATGGAGAAGGTGTAAATAAGAAAAACAAAAACAAATGTAATTGCCTAGAACGACACACAAATGACGCGTGTTTCTCATGAAATCCTCAAACTGCACCACAGGAAATAAACATCACCGCTCTGACAAGACGCATTCAATTACATCTCCCGATTGACGTAAATCTGTGTGTTTGCATTTCTTTAAGACAGTTTTTTTCAACCACTGTGCCGCGGCACACTAGTGCAGTGTTTTTCTACATCTTTTGAGCCAAGGCACATTGTTTTCATTGAAAAAATCCCAAGGCACACCACCAGCAAAATCATTAAAAACCGAAACTCAGCAGCCGATATTGACCAAAAAAAAGTTGTTCTGGCAATTGTTGAATATGAGCAAGCATGCAGCTCTTGTCTCAGGTGTACTGCCACCACCTGTCACATCACACCCTGACTTATTTGCACTTTTTTGCTGTCTTAGTCCTTGTCTTGGGCTCCTATTTTGGTGTTTTTTTTCCTGTTTTGTTGGTATTTTCCTGTAACGGTTTCATGTCTTCCTTGAGCGCTATTCCCCGGCCCTGCTTTGTTTCTGCAATTGAGACTATCCAAGTTGTCCAGACACTTCTTTATCTATCCTTCTTTGTGGGGACATTATTGATTGTGATGTCATGTACGGATGTACTTTATGGACGCCGTCTGCTGCTCCACACACAGTAAGTCTTTGCTGTAGTCCAGCAATCAGTTTTTTTGTTTGCTTTGTAGCCAGTTCAGTTTTAATTTGGTTATGCATAGCCATGCCTAAGCGTCAATGCCTTTTCTTAGCGACACTCGCCTTTTGTTTATTTTTGGTTTAAGCACTAGACACTTTTTTACCTGCACTCTGCCTCCGGCTGTCGTCTGCGTGTTTTTATCTCGACAAATCATCGTCGTCTCACACTACCTGTTCCCGACATCTACAAAGCAATTAGCTACCTGCGCTGTACAGACACTCAACAATGGCACATGAATTGCGAATTGTAATTACTGGAGTGCAACCCAATTAGGTGAAATTAGATAATCTCCCACGGCCCACCAGACTGTATCTCACGGGACATTAGTGTGCCGCGGCACAGTGGTTGAAAACATTGCACTAGTGTGCCGTGAGATACAGTCTGGTGTGCCGTGGGAGATTATGTAATTTCATCTAATTGGATTGCACACCAGTAATTATAATTCGCAATTCATGTGCCGTTGTTGAGTGTCTGTACAGCGCAGGTAGCTAATTGCTTTGTAGATGTCGGGAACAGGTCATGTAAGACGACGATGGTTTGTCGTGATAAAAACACGCAGACGACAGCCGGAGGCAGTGTGCAGGTAAAAAGGTGTCTAATGCTGAAACCAAAAATAAACAAAAGGCGAGTGCCGCTAAGAAAAGGCATTGACGCTTAGGCATGGCTATGCATAACCAAATTAAAACTGAACTGGCTACAAAGTAAACAAAAAAAAAAGAAATGCTGGACTACAGCAAAGACCTACTGTGTGTGGAGCAGCAGACGGCGTCCATAATATCCTAGTAAATTTGTCCAATAACATCTGAATCGCTCCCACTGTATAGTCTTTTTTTTTCTAGTCCTTCACTGTCACTTTCCTCATCCACGAATCTTTCATTCCCGATCAAATTAATGGGGAAATTGTCGCTTTCTCTTTCCGAATCGCTCTCGCTGCTAATGGCCATGATTGTAAACAATGTTCAGATGTGAGGAGCTTCACAACCCTTAACGTCACGCGCACATTGTCTGCCACTTCCGATACAGGCAAGGCTTTTTTATTAGCGACCAAAAGTTGCAAACTTTCTCGTCGATGTTCTCTATCAGCAAAAATAAGGCAATATCGCGAAATGATCAAGTATGACACATAGAATGGACCTGCTCTCCCCGTTTAAATAAGCAAATCTCATTTCAGTAGGCCTTTAACCAGTATTTTTTTTTTAATGGTTCGCTTCAGAATAACTATGTTATTAAAAAGAATATGAGACTTATTGTATCCTAAAAATGTTGGTGTTACTTAAGAATGCACGCATTTAGTTGTATTCAGTGTTAAAATGTTTTATATGGCTCTAACGGAAATACTTTTTAAAAATATTTGGCTTTCATGGTACCCCTCCTTTCGCCCGATTGTTGCTGAGATAGGCACCAGCGCCCCCCGCGAACCCAAGGTAGAAATGGATGGATGGATGGGCTCTCTCAGCCAAAAAGGTTCCCGACCCCTGATCTACAAGGATACAAATAGTTGCTATTGCGACATCCAGTGGACACATTGAGAAAAGCAGTTTCCTTTCATTCAAAAATTTCAGAGTGATTTTTATACTTGGCGAACTCATCCTCCGGGCCGGAAAAAAACCTGTTCGCGGGCCAGATCCGGCCGTCGGGCCGTTAATATGACACCCCTGTACTAACCCCTGTACTAACCCCTGTCCCACTGTGCCGCCCATGTAGACAATCCATCCATCCATTTTTCTACCGCTTGTCGCTTTTGAGGTCGCGGGATGTATACAATCAACAAATGTTTATTTTTTTCTTTCTCTGCCAAGATAACTACACGACTTTCCGGTCCAATAGATGGCGGTAATGTACTAAATTCGATGGAAGCTGCGGCTCAAATCCAAAGAAGAATCCTCCTCCCGGATGTTCCATCACTACTGCGGCGTTGATGGCGTCTTGAAGCGTTTTGAAAGGAACACACTGGCATGTCCATATCTAGAAGGAACTAGTAGTTGACGATGGAGATCCTCACTCCTCAGGTTTACTGGGCCCAGCGTCACGGAGAGATTTTTCTCCGGGTGGAGTTGAGCGATGCTAAGGTAAGACAGTAGTCAATTGGTCCAGCTTCATATTTTTATTCTCAATGTGAAACCCCCATCTCGATTAACAGGTGTGGATAATGTCGGTATATGAATATTTTAGCTGGTGAGCTTAAGAGCATGTTGAGCAAAAATAGGAATGGATAGGGATAGGATAGGTCTTTATTGTCATTGCACAAGTACAACGAAACATTGTTTTCAGCACAAACCTGTTCAAGATTAGACAAACAATCAGTGTACAGGGTTACAGAACAAGAACGCTGTAAAAGATGGGAAAAAGGTAAATGCCCGGGAAGGATGAGTGAAAAATTACAATCTAGACTGGGCTCCTAAGGGGGCCCAGTCTGGAGTGGGAAAAAAACATCCATAGCAAAGCACATATACATATTACAACATACTGTACATCTCGAGATATCTAGCAACAGAGGGAAGGTAGTTCAAGGTCATGGTGGTAGGCCGCAGCTCTCAGGCGCTGGCCATCCATTCATCACCCCTACGGGATTTGCGTCGAGGGCATTGGTTTGGGGGGGGGGTATATGTGTCGTATATTTTTTTGTGTTTGTGTGTGTGTTTGTGTTTGTGTGTGTGTGTGTGTGTGTGTGTGTGTGTGTGTGTGTGTGTGTGTGTGTGTGTGTAAGCCCGCAGTGTGTGTCTGTTCCGCGGCCTTGATGTATTATGCAGTCAATAGTCCAAAGTCAACAACAACAGGTGTGTGTCCATGAGAGTCAAGAAGGGAGTTTGTTCTGTCTTCGCTACAGTGACCTTCGGGAGAGTCTCAAAGCCAGGGAAACAATCCAAGTTAGAATGATTTGTAAGCGAGTGAAAATAAAATTTGCTTTTCACTCTAAATTGTCTATGACTGGTCCTCAAAAACTGCAGGGTAGACAGTCCAATTTAATCCACAGTTCTTCCCGCATCCTCCAATTCATTTGTGGCAGCTTTGGGGTACTTTGAAGACTGCCAGCAACTTCCAATTTGTCGACAAACCAGAGCAACGCTTACTTCAATCAGCAGATGTCCTGTTGTCATATTTCCGAATAGGTGGATATCTTCACGTCCTCGACAGAAAAGGGTCGCCAGGCACGCGACACTCCTTCTTCTCCCAAGAGTCCGTCGTGTGTCCAGCAACAACCGCTTCGTCACGACAGCAGGTTCCCCCAAACCCAAGATCTTGTCAATTTTGTTGAGGCCAGTTAAATAGTTCCAATGTTTAGATTTGGAGAGCAGTGCAAAAAGAGGCAACAAGAAAGTTAAGACAAAACAAAGAAGCAAGCAGGAGAGATAAGGGAGAGGAAAGGGGAACGTCCACCCTCGATGAGTGCCAGAGAGAAACAAATGTCAATTTAGAGCAAATTACGGCCCGTGGGCCTACTAAAATGAGATTTTCTTATTTAAACGGGGATAGCAGGTCCTTTCGATGTGTCATACTTGATCATTTTGCGATATTGCCATATCTTTGCTGGAAGGATTTAGTAGAGAACATCGACGATAAAGTTCCCAACTTTTGGTCGCTAATGAAAAAGCTTTGCCTGTACCGGAAGTAGCTGACGATGTGCGCGTGACGTCACGGGTTGTAGGGCTCCTCACATCTTCACATTGTTTACAATCCTGGCCACCAGCAACAAGAGCGATTCGGACCGAGAAAGCGACAATTTCCCCATTAATTTGAGCGAGGATGAAAGATTCGTGGATAAGGAAAGTTAGAGTGAAGCACTAAAAGAAAAAAAAAGGCGACAACAGTGGGAGCGATTCAGATGTTATTGGACACATTTACCAGGATAATTCTGGAAAATACATTATCTGCTTATAGTGTTACTAGTGTTTTAGAGAGATTATAAAGTCATACCTGAACGTCGGAGGGGTGTGGTGACCGCCAGTGTCTCTGATGGAAGCCATGGAGGAGCCAAGAAAGTCGCAGCTACCTCTTTGACAGTTGCAGGAAGACGCAAGCTCCGCTCATGTCTCCGGTAAGAGCCGACTTATTACCACAATTGTCTCACCGAAACCTGCCGGTTGACATGTGGTAGAGAAACATGTTCGCTTGACCGCTCTGTTCCATATTAAAGCTTCTCAACAAACAAAGAAACACCAGCTGAGTTTTGGTTGCTAAAGGCAGCTGCAATACACCGCTTTCCACCAACAGATTTCTTCTTTATAGTCTCCATTAATAATTGAACAAATTGCAAAAGATTCAGCAACTCAGATGTTCAAAATACTGTGTAATTATGCGATTAAAGCAGACGACTTTTAGCCGTGAGTGGTGCTGGGATAAAATGTCCGCTCCAACCAATAACGTCACAAGCGCGCGTCATCATTCCGCGACGTTTTCAACAGGACACTTCGCGGGAAATTTAAAATTGCAATTTAGTAAACTAAAAAGGCTGTATTGGCATGTGTTGCAATGTTAATATTTCACCATTGATTTATAAACTATCAGACTGCTTGGTCTGTAGTAGTGGGTTTCAGTAGGCCTTTAAGCGTTTCAATCTGACCCGCTGGACAATCCAAAATATTTTTTTTAGATCTTTCAGATGGGAAAGTGTAGCTGCCATTATGATGTGCAGTCAGGTTTTCAATGACCGTAAGTCTTGCACTACGAAAAGTATTTAAATCAAGGGTCTCAGACACACTGCTCGCAAGACGTTATTTTGCGGCCCCCCCTTATTTTGAAAGTTTAATGTTAGTGCGGCCCGCGGGTTTTATATGAATGGCGCTTGACAGCATTGTTATTCGGGCCCAAAATGGCTCTTTCAACGTTCTGAGTTGCCTACCCCTGCGTTAGTGGAAAAGCGGCAAATGAGTGAAAGCGAACGAGATGTTGCAATGGAGACGAGGGTTTTCTCACGTTCCTGGCTGCAGTCACAACACGACACCTGTCCGTCAGTAATAACAGTCCCCGATACCAGGGACCAATTCAAACCGTTATTTGTTTTTTTTATCGTTTAATTTGCATTGCCTCACACGATGAACATTACATATAATTCTATAAGACGCCGGATAACACTATTATTTTTTTGCGCTCGCTATCCCGGTACTTTCCCGGTTATTGACCGCCGTGTTGCTGTTACATTATTCATTACATTAACTTTATTCTCCGTGTGTCGGCTAAATAGAAATATATCCCACAACCCCAAACATGTCTTTTTTAAAATCTGCAGTGAAGAGAAAGGTTAGTGATGAGCAAAGACAATTCCAGGAAATGTGGGAGATGCAATATTTCTTTGTTGAGCACAGGGGCAGCCCGACGTGTCTTATTTGCACAGAGAAAGTTGGGGTGCACAAGGGATACAATTTCAAACATCATTATACAACTAGACATGCTGAGGAGTATGCACAATTTTTTTTTAAGAAATCTTTTCTTGCGGCCCAGCCTCACCCAGACTCTGCATATAGTGGGTCCCAGGTATATTGAGTTTGAGACCCCTGATTTAAATGGTTGAAATCTGCGCTTTTGCATGATATACTAGTTACTATGGTCATCTAATTAGTTACTATGGTAATGTGGGTCACAGCAGCTCAGACGAGGCACCAAGCAGTGTGGGTGGGGAGCATTTCCACAGAGTGTATCCAGAGTAGCCAGCCTAAAATGCGGGTGTCAGGGACGGACGCTGAAGGGGAGAGTTTTACAACAGTGTTCTAAAGCTCAGTGACATATCAAATATATCACGTTGTAGGTATGTTTTCTTTTTTTTACTCTTTATGTTCGTATTTCGCTGTGTTTGTTGCATTTTTGTTGCTTTTTGCTTAATTGTAAAATATGTCAATCGAGAGGGGGTGTGACGTTCACAAGTCAATATTCAGTGTTTTATCGGTCATCGTTAATATTGTAAATCCCACATTCTTTATTTTCTTGTACATTCTGGGTGTGTCATTCAGTAAAAAAAACCAAAATTCTATTCCGTTATTGAAGGCGGTGTGTTATAAAATTTTTAGCTTTCAATCAGATGTTATTGTGAGGTTTTGTTCCTAAAAATAGATATACCGGCCCCCAGACACATTTGTTTGTGAAAATTTGGCCCCGGAGTCAAAATAATTGCCTAGGTCTGACTTGGAGAGTAAAGGGTATTCAGAGTGCGGCCCACGAGTCCTTTTGGACGGTGGCCGATATGGGGAAAATCCGGTGGTGTGCCGTCTGGCCTAAAATAACTAGAAATAATGATCATAATTTACGATACATTTATTTTTTTAATTTACTTTCCTTAAATATCTTAAAGTATTTATATTTTCTTCATGTCATATTATGCTCCTCCCAGCGCTGTTGTTTTTTGGTTATAGAGTTTTTATCCAATCAGAATTCAACTAGCTTATGTTGCCATGCTGTACCAAATCTGCCTACAGCCTTCAGAATCAACAATGCAGGCGTCTATGCTGTAAGTCAGGGGTCGGGAACCTTTTTGGCTGAGAGAGCCAAAATGCCAAATATTTTCGAACGTATTTCCGTAAGAGCCATATCATATTTTTTTTAAACACTAAACACAAATAAACGCATGCATTTTTAAGTAAGACCAACATTTATAGAGTATAATAGGTTTGTAATAACATTGTTATGCTGAAGCCAACTGTGGAGGGGGCGTGGCCTGAGGGCCTGCAGCGAACTGGGGTGTGCTAGGACTGGCCTCGAAATCAGCAACAGGTGCGTAGATGGCCCACCTGGGCCTTGCTATCTAATCACTTGTCGCTCTGTTATAAGCAACAGCCAGGAGGAGAGGTGAAGTTGGGGCTGGAGCCAGAGCGCGAGCAAGAATGAAAGAGAAATATACAATTGCTGGAAAGCAAATGAGAGACTTATTGAAAAATAAAACAATATTGTAACCATAAAACAGGCTCTCATGTCGGTGCTTGGTGGTCTGAAGAACCCCCAGGAGGGCAAGCCCCACACTAACCAATAATAAATAAATAATTTCTTACCATTAACGCAACTTTTTGAACAGGTGCGGTAGAAAACGGATGGATGTATTAAAAATGCATGAGAATGCTTTATATTTTGAACATTATTTTTAACAATGTGATTATAAGTGGAATTATTCATTACTTATCGTGTTAAGCAATGTCAGCTTAGATTTATCTGAGAGCCAGATGCAGTCATCAAAAGAGCCACATCTCACTCGCAAGCCATTGGTTCCCTACCCCTGCTGTAAGTGAACAGACACAAACATTTGACAGACAGTTGCGATAGCCAATCAGATCACAAGTTTTTGTCAGTAAGGCCTTCTAGATGGCTTAAGGCAGATACAGTATATAGTGATGTTATGCACTAATTAACATAAGAACTCCATTACCCATCATGCCAGGGTAGTGAAGAGCATGTGCAGTAGTCCCGTTTAGGTTGATTGTAGATACGCAGCGGGATGTTTTGTGGAGTACACTTTAAGAAGTCAGCTAACACGTCTCGTCTGCATCTTTTATGATTAGACAAGACAACACATATATTTGCAAGGCCATTTTCAAGAAGGATATTTAAAGAGAAACTACATCTTGTCGCATACTTGCCAACTCTCCCGATTTTCCTGGGAGACTCCTGAATTTCAGTGCCCCTCCCGAAAATCTCCCGGGGCAACCATTCTCCCGAATTTCTCCCGACTTCCACCCAGACAACAATATTGGGGGCGTGCCTTTAAGGCACTGCCTTTAGCGTCCTTTCTCACCTGAAACCTACACCCCTTTAACATGCGCAAATGAGTGAGGACAGCCTGTCGTCACGGACGTTTTTCCGCCATACATTCAGTGTGCCGGCGCAGTCACATAACATCTATGGCTTTTCACTCACACACACACAAGTAAATGTAATGCATACTTGGTCAACAGGCGTACATATCACACTGAGGGTGGCCGTAAACGACTTTAACACTGTTACAAATGTGCGCCACACTGTGAACCCACACCAAACAAGAATGACAAACACATTTCGGGAGAACATCCGCACCGTAACACAACAAACACAACACAACAGAACAAATATCCATAATCCCTTGCAGCACTAACCCTTCCAGGACGCTATAATATACACCTCCCGCTACCCACGCCCACTTCAACCCCAACCCCACCATCCTCCCGCATCTCCCGAATTCGGAGGTTTCAAGCTTGGCAAGTATGATGATCATGTCGGCCAACCCCGGAAGCTAGCTCAGCTGAAATGTGAGTTCAGATATGTTATTCCTTAGTTTTTTCATGTTTAATATGTTTTTGCAATTTTAATGTTGACAGTACCACATAAGAGATGTTTTAATTGCTGATGCGGGTTTATTGATCTTTAAATGTGCCATAAAATAACCCGTTTTTTTGTATAGTGCCCAGTAGTGCGTAAATCTGTTTCTGTATAGTACTTCTCCAGCAATAGTCATGTGGTGACATCAATGATGGTATTTTGAGAAATAATCATTAAAGTCGGACATAACTCAACAAGGCCTAGGTGGGAAACGCACAGCCCGCCACTGGGCAAATCTGATTTTGTTTTGGGTCTCGTTCTCATTCAACGCTAACATCAGCTACGTATGGTGCAACAGGTAAGTGTTTACCAAAGAGGTGTGCACCTGCCTTGTCGTTCAATTAATCAAACTTTATTTATTTAGTACTTTTTGTGCACAGACAAGTTGCAATATGATGATGACGACAAGTAAAACAAAAAGTCAAGTGGCTCCAATGGTTGCCTCCCAAACTTCCATTTTCTTCTGTGAACTTGCAGCATTTCATGCAGTTGTTTAGAGCAGTGGTTCTCAACCTTTTTTCAGTGATTGACCCCCCCGTGAACATTTTTTTAATTCTAGTACCCCCTAATCAGAGCAAAGCAATTTTGGTTGAAAAAAAGAAATAAAGATGAAAAATACAGCACTATGTCATCAGTTTCTGCATTATTAAATTGTATATTTAATAATTGTATATATATTGTATATTGCTCATTTGTAGTGTTTTTTCTTGAACTATTTGGAAAAAAAGACTTAAAAATAACTAAAAACTTGTTGAAAAATAAACAAGTGGTTCAATTATAAATAAAGATTTCTACACATAGAAGTAATCATCAACTTAAAGTGCCCTCTTTGGGGATTGTAATAGAGATCCATCTGGATTTATGAACTTAATTCGAAATATTTCTTCACAAAAAAGAAATCTTTAACATCAATATTTATGGTACATGTCCAAAAAAATTCTAGCTGTCAACACTGAATAATGCATTGTTTTCACACTTTATGAACTTACCATCATATTTTGTTGAAGTATTATTCAATAAAAATATTTATAAAGGGTTTTTGAATTGTTGCTAATTTTAGAATATTTTTGAAGAATCTCACGTACCCCTTGGCATACCTTCAAGTACCCCCAGGTGTACGCGTACCCCCATTTGAGAACCACTGGTTAAGAGGTTTGTGCATGTTGTCGTTTTTTTTGGACTATTTTTTTTTGCCCATCCATAGGCGACATATAAGAATCAGCCGATTTTCATGAAAATGTACATAATGATTGCTGATGAATACATTTTAATGTCCTATAATAAATGCCAATCCCCCTCTGGCTGACAAGCAGCTAGCAGCCAATTATGTGTCACTCTACACTGTGTCAAGCTGCTTCCCTGAGTTTTTTACGACAAATAAACTTGTTAGTATCTTAACTGTCACTATCACATAGCATTATCACTGAAGGACAAGGCTAAACATGTTGCACACTGAGAGCAAGTCCGGGGGAAAGGTATCCTAATAGCCAAGCTAACTGCTGAGCTAGTTTTAAACACAATAAATAAATGCTGAGTAAACTTTTCAGAAGTGTAGATGGAACAGCATCGCAGCAGAAAGCAAGCAGCTATTTACTAGGAAATTGACAAGTAGATTAATAAAAGTCTAGAGAGTGAATAATATAATACAATTGTTGGGGTGTCAGCATTTTTGCAGTCAGTACACTACACAAAAGGGTAGAGCAGATCGACCCATAAACTGGTGGTGTTAATTCCAAAAGTAGTATTAGTACAGAAAATGGTCAAAACTAGAGTGATTACATCGATATTTTTATTTTCTCCAAATTATTTTTTTGTTTTTTTTTATACATTTTTACAAACTCTGGGAATAATTCCCTGTACACAGGGATACGATCTAAGGATTTAAATGACTAATGGATAGTAGTTTTTGTTCATACAATTGTATGTAATAAAAGAGAATAAGGAACTTTTTTAAATGTTAAAATTGTTAAAATAAAAATAAATTGAAAAATGTACATTTACCGGTAATTTAAGTGATCGGGATTAGTTTCGGCTGAGCTCACTCCTGGTTGATCGGTATTGGAATTGGCAGCATAAAACTTTAATTGGAACATCCTCATTTATTTGTTTTTGACCCTGCAGTGTTTTTGTGTTTGCAACTTTTTTTAAATCTGCAACATTTCAGTGTTTTTGATTTTGGATTATTTCTGTGTTTGGAGCGCTGATGCGTGTGCCATTTGTGGCCTGCAGCTCCAAAATTGTGCGCTAGAAATCAGACTAAAAACGAGAAAATGTTGGATTGTGGATAATTTAAAGCTTTTTCACTACCTTCTTAGCTTATTGTTAAGTGAAATTAATTATATTGCTTTAACGTTTTTTTTTTGTAGTGACTCAAAGCACTTTGCATTGAGAAACCCTACTTACTGCCCCACTCGATCCCTAAGATCAGCCGATCAGCTGCTACTGGCGGTCCCTGACACAAGGCTGAAGCTTAGAGGTGACAGAGCTTTCACTGCTGCTGCTCCCAAGCTCTGGAACGACCTACCTCCGAGTGTTAGACAAGCCTCCTCTCTTCCTGTTTTTAAAGCTCTCTTAAAAACATACTTTTATTCCTTGGCTTTTAACACTAAGTGATATCCATCCTGCAATGGCGCCCCATTATACACCTGCTGTGAACCTGTTTTTATGTTTTTATGTTTTATTTATTTATTTTTTATCATGTTCTGTTTGTGTTGTGTTGGTTGCTCGGTCCTCGTATTATCTTTTAACCTGTCCATTGTACAGCACTTTGGCTACCCCTGTGACACATTTTAAATGTGCTTTATAAATAAAGTTGATTTGATTTGATGTACATTTAAGCAACATTTAAATTTATTTTTCCGTTTATATTGGATTGATTTTCCTTTTTTAAAAATATTGAAAATATGAAGGTGGCCTTTAAATTTTTTTATTTTTTTTTCCAGTATGCAGCCCAGGCTCGAATAAGTGTGGACATTTTTTTTTCTTCAAATCTACAAAAGCATGAGTCTAAATGCATACCTAACAGAAACCACACAGTAATTACAGGAAACATTAACTCTCACACTTATGCCGTATATCATCTTCAGATTCATTGATAACTATTAATATACCTGGAGCTCTCAACTTTTGTCTTATTTTGTCCAAAAAAATAGACTCACTGCTGTTTGCTAATTTTTATTGTTGACATTGTTTTCTACAATGCACTCGTTATGCTCTGTGTGTATTAAGTTACCCACACACATCATCATCACACAGCATCTGTTGGACCAGTGTGCCATAAATGATGCAAGACTTTTACTAGAAGTGTCAGCTGAGGTTCAGGCTCTCCAATGAAAAACCTGAAACATGATGACAGTTAGCACCGGTCAGGTTCATCTTCCTTGGTCTAAGGAGAGAGTATGTTAATTACACCTCAAATACAGAGTTAACAGTCACACAATAACCTCCTGAAGATGGACACATCTTGAATGCTTTAGTTTTCGTCACAGTACAATTTGCTAGTTTTGAGTGTTTGTCTTCTCCTCAAGTTACATCTTGGTTTAGATTTACTGTTGCGTTCGCTCCTAAAGTGCCAACCTTTTGTGTTTCAGAATCTTGAAATCAACCTCCATGAAAAAACAATGCAGTTCAGAGGTTTGTATGATTGAAAAAGTTTCCCAACTTCTAAAAAAATGTATGTATTTTTACTGTCTATCCTGCATAAATCTTCTGAAAGTAACTGCAATATAAGAGGTGTAAAATAGTGATTGGATATTAAAGTGTTGTTGTTCCCATAGCACAGGGCCATGGAGCAAAAGGAGATAATGAATACAAGTTTATTTTGGAGTTCTTGGAAGCCATCAGACCTGAGGTACTATCTGTTTCCATACATTTTTAGTAGTTCATGTTCGGACTTTCCTATCAGAATCGATCTAGTTACGAGTTCAACTTAATAACATTGCTCCAACATTGCTCGGCTCTTTCCTGTTCAAACTGATGTGTTAATTATTAAAGAAAATAATAAAGACTGAATGATAGTACGTAGTTTGTCTGCTTAGTAGTGGAAAACATTAGTATGAAATCATGGTGTTAGTTGTGTTTAATTACAGTCATAACATGTAATACTGTAATAGCAAGTTATGCTTTTTAATCGCGTTAATCAAATTTTGAATGTCTACTGTTACCTGCAAGTTGCCTCGCCCTCTTCTTGTTGTTATCAGAGAGCAACATCAGTACTGCTACGCTGCACAAGATAATATGTAGTCAAGGCAAAAAGAGGCCTCACTCTGTCACAAAATTTGGCCGGGTGTAGCTTGTGATATTGAAACATTTTAAATAAAGGATTATTTCTAACAAATAGGATAAAATGTTTATAATAAACTTAAGTACATGTGAGAAGTCTGTATGGTCATATGTTTTGTTTTTAGTGTTGCCAATGCTTTTTTCTTTCTTTTTTTAAACAACGTGTATCTACAAACCCCGTTTCCAAATGAGATGGGAACTTGTGTGGATGTAAATATAAACGGAATACAATGATTGGCGAATCATTTTCAACCCATATTCAGTTGAATATGCTACAAAGACAAAATATTTGATGTTCAAACTCATCAACTTTTTTTGGGGGGGGAAATAATAATTAACTTAGAATTTCATGGCTGCAAGAAATGCCAAAGTAGTTGGAAAAGGGCATGTTCACCACCGTGTTACATCACCTCTTTTTTTTTAACAACATTCAATACACGTTTGGGAACTGAGGAAACTAATTGTTGAAACTTTGATAGTGGAATTGTTTCCCATTCTTGTTTTATGTAGAGCTTCAGTCGTTTGACAATCCGGGGTCTCCGCTGTCTTATTTTACGCTTTATAATGCACCGCATATTTTCGATGGGAGACAGGTCTGGACTGCAGGCGGGCCAGGAAAGTACTCGCACTCTTTGTTTTACGAAGCCACACTGTTGTAACACGTTCTGATGAATGTGGCTTGGCATTCTATTGCTGAAATAAGCAGGGGCATCCATGAAAAAGACGGCGCTTAGATGGCAGCATATGTTGTTCCAAAACCTGTATGTACCTTTCAGCATTCATGGTGCCTTCACAGATGTGTAAGTTACCCATGCCTTGGGCACTAATGCACCCCCATACCATCACAGATGCTGGCTTTTGAACTTTGCGTCGATAACAGTCCGGATGGTTCGCTTCCCCTTTGGTCCAGATGACACGATGTCGAATATTTCCAAAAACAATTTGAAATGTGGACTCATCAGACCACAGAACACTTTTCCACTTTGCATCAGTCCATCTTAGATGATCTCGGGCCCAGAGAAGCCGGCGGCATTTCTGGATGTCGCTTTGCACAGTAGAGCTTTAACTTTCACTTACAGATGTAACGACGAACTGTATTTAGTGACAGTGGTTTTCTGAAGTGTTCCTGAGCCCATGTGATGATATCCTTTCGAGATTGATGTCGGTTTTTGATACAGTGCCGTCTGAGGGATCGAAGATCACGGTCATTCCATGTTGGTTTCCGGCCATGCGGCTTACGTGGAGTGATTTCTCTAGATTCTCTGAACATTTTGATGATACTGTGGATCGTAGATGTTAACACCCCTCAATTTCTTGCAATTGCACTTTGAGAAACATTGTTCTTAAACTTTTTGACTATTTGCTCACGCAGTTATGGACAAAGGGGGTGTACCTCGCCCCATCAATTCTTGTGAAAGACTGAGCATTTTTTGGGAAGCTGTTTTTATACCCAATCATGGCGCCCAAGTGTTCCCAATTAGCCTGCACACTTGTGGGATGTTCCAAATAAGTGTTTGATGAGCATTCCTCAACTTTATCAGTATTTATTGCCACCTTTCCAAACTTTTTTGTCACGTGTTGCTGGCATCAAATTGTAAAGTTAATGATTATTTGCAAAAAAAAAAATGTTCATCAGTTTGAACATCAAATATTGTAGCATATTCAACTGAATATGGGTTGAAAATGATTTGCAAGTCATTGTATTCCGTTTATATTTACATCTAACACAATTTCCCAAATCATATGGAAACAGGGTTTGTACTACTTGAACTATGCAGGAATGGTGTCACTTTCAGGTGTATTCTATTCCACATTCAGCTGATTTTATATTATGATAACACATCTTTGCATCGATATTGTGATACATTACATGTACTACGATGTGTACACTATATTTAAAATCAGAGCACATATACATAGATCAGAATTCTGTTTTAATTGCCTGTGCGTGTCATAAGGTGCACACCTGTTTCTTTAGTTCCACCCTTTTCTAAAATCATTGAAAAACTCTTCAATAACAGATTACAGTTTCACAAATAAAAATAGAATACTCGTAGAA
Organism: Nerophis ophidion; assembly: GCF_033978795.1. NCBI lineage: Eukaryota > Metazoa > Chordata > Actinopteri > Syngnathiformes > Syngnathidae > Nerophis > Nerophis ophidion. The sequence continues at coordinate 22,688,668 of NC_084635.1, forward strand.
AACCAATATGGATACAAAGCTAATGTTTCAACTTCAATGGCTTTAATTGAAATTGCAGAAGAAATTACCAATGCAAAAGATAGTAAAAAATGTGCGACAGCAGTGTTTATGGATCTAACCAAAGCATTTGACATAATTAATCACAATATTTTAATCAAAAAACAAGAACGATACGGCATAGGGTTAGTCTTAAACTGGATAAGAAGTTATCTAACAAAAAGGAAAAAATACGTGAAGCTAGGCGAACACACTTCTACAACGCTAAATATGTCCGGTGGTGTACTTCAGGGATCAATAATAGGACTTAAATTATTAAATCTCTATCTAAATGACATTTGTAAAGTTACAAGATATTTAAAGTTAGTATTATTTGTGGATGATACAACAGCGTTTTGTTCAGGAAAGAACACACAGAAGATAAGGCAAATATTAACAGAAGAAATGAACAAATTAAAAAGATGGTTTGACAAAAACAGACTATTGTTGAATCTCAGTAAAACTATTGCTATTTTGGTAACAGTAGAAGAGAAAGTGAAACACAAATACTAATAGACGGAATAGAAATTGAAAAAGTAAATGAAACCAAATTTCTAGGTATAATGATTGATGATAAATTGAACTGGAAATCTCACGTAAAAAATATACAACAAAGTAGAAAGAAACACGTTAATAATGAATAAAGCAAAACATGTTCTAGACCAAAAATTACTTCATATTCTCTACTGCTCGCTAGTGTTACTATATATGAGTTACTGTGTACAAATATGGGGAAATGATTACAAAAGTAGATTTCATTCACTAACTGTGTTAAGAAAAAGATCAGTTAGACTAATACATCCATCCATCCATCTTCTTCCGCTTATCCGAGGTCGGGTCGCGGGGGCAGCAGCCTAAGCAGCAGACTTCCCTCTCCCCAGCCACTTCGTATCGCTCTTCCCGAGGGATCCCGAGGCATTCCCTGCCAGCCGGGAGACATAATCTTCCCAACGTGTCCTGGATCTTCCCCATGGCCTCCTACCGGTTGGACGTGCCCTAAAAACCTCCCTAGGGAGGCGTTCGGGTGGCATCCTGACCAGATGCCCGAACCACCTCATCTGGCTCCTCTCGATGTGGAGGAGCAGCGGCTTTACTTTGAGTTCCTCCCGGAAGGCAGAGCTTCTCACCCTATCTCTAAGGGAGAGACCCGCCACCCGGCGGAGGAAACTCATTTCGGCCGCTTGTACCCGTGATCTTGTCTTTTCGGTCATGACTCAATGCTCATGACCATAGGCGAGGATGGGAACGTAAATCGACCGGTAAATTGAGAGCTTTGCCTTCCGGCTCAGCTCCTTCTTCACCACAACGGATCGGTACAACGTCCGCATTACTGAAGACGCCGCACCGATCCGCCTGTCGATCTCACGATCCACTCTTCCCTCACTCATGAACAAGACTCTTAGGTACTTGAACTCCTCCACTTGGGGCAGGGTCTCCTCCCCAACCCGGAGATGGGATTCCACCCTTTTCCGGGCGAGAACCATGGACTCGGACTTGGAGGTGCTGATTCTCATTCCGGTCGCTTCACACTCGGCTGCGAACCGATCCAGTGAGAGCTGAAGATCCCGGCCAGATGAAGCCATCAGGAACACATCATCTGCAAAAAGCAGAGACCTAATCCCACGGCCACCAAACCGGAATCCCTCAACGTCTTGACTGCGCCTAGAAATTCTGTCCATAAAAGTTATGAACAGAATCGGTGACAAAGGACAGCCTTGGCGGAGTCCAACCCTCACTGGAAATGTGTCGGACTTACTGCTATACCTTATTGTATAAATGTCACAATTGATTCATTGAATGATGTTTGAGGTATTGCATCAACACTTGTATTACGGTAAATAAGGCCAAATACCACAAACACTGCAGAAGCTACTGTAGTAGTTCTCGTGTTAAAAGGCCTACAAAGCTTGAGGATCATGCTGTCCCCTCCTTATTAAGTCCTAAAAAGCTTCGATCAAGTCATCCCCAAGCCAGTGGTATTCATTGTGTGATATGTGAACATTTCACATAAACATTAGAAAGGAAACCTGCATGTTGCACCAGGTTTTACTCATGACAATGCCCAAGTTACATCCAATGTCTTCAGAATAGCAAAACGCCACTTGGAAATATGTAAATTAGGGGTCTAGACACACCCAAAAATAAAAATGAGCATTCCAACACATTTCTAATTGTCAGATCGTCACCGGCGCGGGTGCCCTAGCTAAATCATTTAAGTATGCCCTGAGCTACACCTGTTCCAAATTTGGGACTTTTAGACAAAAGTGAACGAAAATATGGCATATTTTTTTCAAAGCATGTTCTACATATTTTCGGCCTAAATTACTGTATTTTTCGGATTAAAAATCGCTCGAGTATACGTCGCACCGGCCGAAAATGCATAATAAAGAAGGAAAAAAAAACATATATACGTCGCACTGGAGTATAAATCGCATTTTGGGGGGAAATTTTTTTGATAAAATCCAACACCAAGAATAGACATTTGAAAGGCAATTTATAATAAATAAAGGAAAGTGAACAACAGGCTGAATAAGTGTACGTTATATGACTCATAAATAACCAACTGAGAAGGTGCCTGGTATGTTAACGTAACATATTATGGTAAGAGTCATTCAAATAACTATAACATATAGAACATGCTATACGTTTACCAAACAATCTGTCACTCCTAATCTATAAATCCGATGAAATCTTCTTCCTCAATGTCGCTTCTAAACAACTCTGCCAACTCCAAAGGTATGCGCCGCTTCCTCTTGTCGTTTTCTGCTGCATATTTCACTACGTCCAGCTTGTAATCTGCTGTAAATGATTTCCTTTTCGGGGCCATTTTTGTTCAGCTCTTCTCAGTTTTTATAAGTTACCCCCAACGTTGAAATGATCCATTTTAATAGCTACAGCAGTAGCATATAGCATATAGCAGTTAGAATCCCATGACCAACAATGCACTTCTGCCATGACCCTCCCCCGCAGAATTCTTATTGGTTGACGTGTGTGTGATGATTGCTGACATTTTCTTCATCTCTTTCGCGAATGAGATAAATAATATTATTTAATATTTTACGGTAATGTGTTAATAATTTCACACATAAGTCGCTCCGCAGTATATGTCGCACCAAACTATGAAAAAAACTGCGATTTACAATCCGAAAAATACGGTATGACCTAAGCTACACCTGTACCAAATTTGGCGCTTTTTGACAAAAGCGAACGAAAATATGGCATATTTTTTTCAAAGCATGTTCATATATTTTCGGCCTAAATTACCGGTAGGTCATATTTACGTCTTATATGTATAACAGTGCAGTATATGTCTTACTATGTTGTGACGATCGGTAAACGATTGCATTTCCATTTCCAGGTTAAGGTAACTTCTAACTGCTTGGTTAGCTTGGCTTATTGGTAGCCTGCGGCCGATACAACTAATTTCTTTCAGCGAATTAGTCTCACACATCAATCAATCCTGTAGACATGGTGATCTTTACTACAGTATGTCCCCTTCAGATTGAAAATAAGTCAACCCAGCGTCAGGTGGACATAAAAATCAAGAAGCAGGAGGAGCGCTGGTGGAACCGTCTGACGCTGCAGGAGAAGAGGCCTCTGTTTCTGGCCCCTGACTTTAACCGCTGGCTGGACGAGTCTGATGCCGAGATGGAACTTCAGGCTAAGGTAAAAAAAAAAAAAATCAGCTTGGCTGCTCGAAATCACAAATAATTCTGTTCTTGTCCATCACAAAAGGCGATTAATTGCCTATCATGCACAGTTCCTCAGTTTTAGCTAAACACCATAAGAAATGTTCACAATATGTTTTAGCAGTGCCTTAAAGAGGAACTGCACTTTTTTGGGATTATTTTTTTTTACCCAAAATCTTTATGTGAGACAAGAACATACCTTTTCTGTGTATTCTAAATTGTGCACTGTAAAAACTGAAATGTAAGTAAGATTGACTATCTCAAATAAGGGTGATATTTACTTATTTTCTGTCTGATAAGATACTTCTTCTCACTAAACAGATTTTATGTTCATGTTTTACCTGTTTTAAGTGTTTTGGTCCTAAATGGGACGGCGTGGCGCAGTGGGAGAGTGGCCGTGCGCAACCTGAGGGTCCCTGGTTCAACCACCTAGTACCAACCTCGTCACGTCCGTTGTGTCCTGAGCAAGACACTTCACCCTTGCTCCTGATGGGTGCTGGTTAGCGCCTTGCATGGCAGCTCCCTCCATCAGTGTGTGAATGTGTGAGAATGGGTAAATGTGGAAGTAGTGTCAAAGCGCTTTGAGTACTTTGAAAGTAGAAAAGTGCTATACAAGTACAACCCATTTATCATTTATTTAAATGATCTCAGTAAGGTATTACAGCTTGTTGCTGAGATTCTATGACCTATATTGAGTAAAACATGCTTGAAACTAGAATATCGACTGTTGCAAAGCTGTCATCAACACTCACAAGTATAAAACTGCTTTTTCAAAGTCAGAATTTATTATTTCAAGCATGAAATAAAAAATCTTGACTTTGACACAATTGTGTCTCATTAAAACAGATGACAGCCAAATGGACTTTGCTGTTTTATTTTCAATGAAACAATAAAACATAAGTACTCATGTAGTAGTTCAGTTGGCACAGTACTGCAAACTGACAGTTAATATTTAAACATTTGGCCCTGTGATGAGGTGGCGACTTGTCCAGGGTGTACCCCGCCTTCCGCCCAATTGTAGCTGAGATAGGCGCCAGCACCCCCCGCGACCCCGAAAGGGAATAAGCGGTAGAAAATGGATGGATGGCATTTAACATATGACATTTCAAACAATTTTGAACCAAAATAGTTCATGTACATTCAGATAAATTCTTCAAAATTACAATAAAAAAAAATTGGGTCGGGGGCGGGCTGTGTGTATGTATGTGTGTGTGTGAATATATATATATATATATATATATATATATATATATATATATATATATATATATATATATTCATTACACACTAATTGACTGAATGTTATCGATGGTAAAATGCGAGAAATGTAATGCCGAGCGCATATCATTATGTCAAGATAATGGCACTAGAATTTACTTAATTTAAGAATATTTTTCAACATGTTGAGACAAAAGGTCTAATATTTGTTTTTTTCTATCAAGGAAAGTGCACTTGTTATTAAGGAGAAAATTTGCTAATTTTACTTGTTTTGGAAAGTTTCGACAAGCCAAATTTTCTTGTTTAATTGGCAGATAATTTTGCTTAGTTTAAGTAAAATAATCCTTATTTTCTGTACTTTTTTTTTGAACACCGAGTTTTTGCAGTGTGAAATATTACCTGTAAAAAGCAGGTACCAATGCCGTTTTATTTTTTTCCTACTTTTGTAACACTTTCTTTGTGCTCTACATAACATGTAATGGTGGTTCTTTGGTCAACATTTTGCATAGATTATGTTTTACGGACTATTTTCCAGCCGCTTTCTGACCATCTCTTCAGGATGTGCCGTCTTATTTACGTGGCTCACCTTCCACTGGGACTTCTCCCCATCAGCCATATTGTATTTTTTAGCGGTTACTGACATATATAAGTTTGAACAAGTCTACTGACATATAGAAGTTTGAACAATTAGCTACTTTGTATTAGAAATGGATGCAGCCGAGGATGCATGTGCATGTACGAGCCGGTCTGCCTCACAAGAAGAGAATGCAGAAAAAGAATGATTGACTACAACGTTGGACTACAATGGTAGACTCGCGTAAAGCTCTACCGATAAAACTTTACCACTTATGGAGATATACGCTGACGTCAAAATGTCACAAATGGGGCAAATTCCAAACAGCTCATTTGGAGGAAGTATGAGGGAAGCCATGATGTTTTTTAGAAATACTGTATCTCGGCCATGCCTCCATGGTTTGAATTAAAAAGTTTCTACCCCAAATACACACAAACAGTTGCTAATAGGAAAGAAAAGTTAGTTTTGCATAATCGGTCCCCTTTAATTATGGGGGTACGATCTATTCTACCAAAAAAGCCCCCTAAAAAATCTCCAACGCTGTTTTATAAACATGCTGTAAGTATGTATGAAATGTTGTAACCGGCATATTCATGAACATTTGTAATGTTTACAGGATTTTGGTCACTAAGTATTACAGAAAATTATTTCCTGGCATGATTTCACAGAAGGATAGCGTTTGTTGCTATGTGCTAAAGATTTCAAATAGGAACATAAACAATGACTTACAATGTCCGTTCTCACTGGGATACATACACTGTTGATACGTTGTATCTTTCAGCACAAAACTCTTAAGGCTGCCAAATTCAGAATAATCCTAAACTCCTCAGATAAAAAACAACTATTCCTAATGATGTTGCGATGGTCTTATGATGATTTCCATTTGAAAGCCAAATTGAGCTGTGTAGTATCAATTCGGCGTGAGGATTTTCAAAGTTGACCAGCTTCTCGGTTTGGTATGATTTATAACCTAGCATGATTTTTCGCTAACTCAAAGAAAATACAACAGGATTCAAGTCCTTTGTCTCCCTCTTTATTTATGGCAGTTTCTCAGCCAATGTTATTAGCAGCTCAAGCTTGCTAGTATCTGGCTATTCGCTTGTGGTCAGAGGACCAGTGTGAGCAAGGCGACGAGTCACTACTCCAGAAAAGTAGTTCCTTGTTGTTAGCGCTTACAACAACAACATACAAAACAATGTAACTTGGTTAATATGCAGGTCACGGCATGTAAATTAGGCGATGTTGGAGGTTTTTGGATGTTTTTAAAAGCAGATTAATCCCATTACCTACATTTTTAGCTCCCTTGTACTAGCAGTTTTTCAATATTTTGAATACACAAAAAAGGGAAAGATACTTGTTTCTCATAGGGATTGTGGATGATTGGTATAATTCCCCCCAAAATGTGCAGTTCCTCTTTTTAAAAACTAGTTGGACAAAAAACTAGAGATGTCCGATAATATCGGACTGCCGATATTATCGGCCGATTAATGCTTTAAAATGTAATATCGGAGATTGTAGGTATCTGTTTACAAATTATCAGTATCGGTTTCAAAAAGTAAAATTCATGACTTTTCAAAATGCCGCTGTGTACACGGACGTAGGGAGGAGTACAGCACGCCAATAAACCTTAAAGGCACTGCCTTTGAGTGCCAGCCCAGTCACATAATATCTACGGCTTTTCATACACACAAGTGGATGCAAAGCATACTTGGTCAACAGCCATACAGGTCACACTAGGGGGGCCGTACAAACAACTTAAACACTGTTACAAATATGGGCCACACTGTGAACCCACACCAAACAAGAATGACAAACACATTTTGGGAGAATGTCTGCACCGTATCACAACATAAACACAACAGAACAGATACCCACGAACCCTTGCAGCACTAACTCTTCCGGGACACTACAATATAGATACCCTCTACCCCGCCCACCTCCACCTCCTCATGCTCTCTCAGGGGGATTATGTCCCAAATTCCAAGCTGCTGTTTTGAGGCATGTTAAAAAAAATAATGCAGTTTGTGACTTCAATAATAAATATGGCAACATTGTTTAATACATCCTGCGGGGCATCACAACAAAATTAGGCATAACAATGTGTTAATTCCACGACTGTATATATACGTATCGGTTAATATCAGTATCGCTAATTAAGAGTTGGACAATAGCGGAATATCGGATATTGGCAAAAAAGCCATTATCGGACATCTCTACAAAAAACTAAACTTGGCATTTATAGTTTACATTTAAAAAAAAAAGTTATTTAGTGACAAATATTATGTGTTGTCTCCTTTCAGGAGGAGGAAAGGATAAACAAGATAAGTGTGGAGTCAAGAGTTCGTAAAGACCGTGAGTCACGTTCACCATAAAACAATGCAATTGTCAAACACAACACCTTCATCAAAATATTTTAACTTTATTTTCCACCCATAGACTACCTCGGGCTTAAAAAAGGCTACCTATTTATGTACAACCTGGTGCAGTTCCTCGGATTTTCATGGATCTTTGTCAACATGACGGTTCGACTCTTCATTCTTGGTCAAGGTAAGGTGCTGCCATTGGAGCAATGTTTTGTTGCCGACCACAATCAAGGTGACACGTCTAGGATTAAGAGGCAGACTAAAATTGGAGTAAATAAGACACCTTGCTTGTCATAATTTTTTTTTACAATTTTCTAAATCCATGGAGATCATTTATTTCCTTATTTTAGTGCTTTAAGAGAGGAGTAAGTGCTTTCTCTGTTGTATAATTGATGATATGTACATGTACAGTTGTCGTTATTAATCTGTTGCAAATGGTCAGATAAAAACTGAAACTATTTTTTTCCATATGAAAAAATGGAAATCAGGTAATCCACTCAAGACATCCAAATTAACACTTTTTTGAAGGAAAAATTCAAGTTTTACATGCAGAAAACAATGCAAAATGCATTAAACCCCTAATTGATTGGATAAATGAACATTTAACATTGCTTTTATTTTTACTTAACACTTTTTCTTGACACTGCACATTGCGATGTGCTTTAATTTTTCCAAAAGTCTCCTCAATAGATTTATGTTTAGTCGCTTTTTTGAAAACGAGTCTATAAAGGGGTCTGATTACTCACTAAAGAACAACAACAAAGCCACTAAGTTGGCAACGGGGATCCCTCTTGCTACGTCTTTTTATTCTCGAGCAAACCAGGGGCTTCATTTATGTAATAGTGTGTGGATTCCTTTGTAAAGCATTACGTAGGCACAAACCTAAAAATGTACTTATGCGTAAAAAATATTCAGATTTTTATAAACGCATGTAGCACCTAATTGTACACACTCTTCTCAAACTAAATCATGCCTGCTGTAAATTGCATGCTAAAGAGTTTCATCCTGGCTCAGTGTTTCCCCCAGAAAATGTGTTATTTAAGGTGGTGTCTCTCTGGCGGACAGACCGGGGAAGTGGGTGGGTGGTAGGATGGGTGTAACTTGGCGTGTCGCCATCATGTCTCCATCTTGTCGCTGCCACTACAGCCGGGGGGACGTGAAGAAGCCTACAATTTTTGGTTGTGTTTTCTGCTCAATACGCTGAATGGCGATATATGATATATACCTCAATATTTTTTCCATAAGGTAAAAACAAAACAGTACTAGTTACCTCAGATACTAAGTATGGCGGCATTATGCCACATGCTGACATATGCTCAACTCATCATGCTTAGTTTATTACAGCATTTGGGAAGCCTGTAGTTGATTTTTATTAAATAAATGTTATATTTTTATCAACATATGATAGCAGGGACCACGCCATTCAAAACTAGGCTGCTATATTACTAAAGATTAATGTAACTATCCATCCATCCATCCATTCATTTTTTACCGCTTATTCCCTTTTGGGAATAGTAATACGGCAGTCCAAAGATGAGCGACTCCTGATTGGTGTGTTCGCTGTAAAATTTTACTTCAAAATACACCACGAGTCCCCAATTGTACTTTAGACCAGGGTCTTCAACGTTTTCCAGACCAAAGACCCCTAAGGTGATGGAGTGAGGTCCCCCAACTTTTATATATTTTGTTTATAAAATTGTGATTTTGATTAAACTGGTTTTAAAGGTATCCTATTAATGCGCAATGCGAAGATATTAAATTTTTTTCAATATAGCGCTGCTAATAGCCAGCTGCCAACTAATCGCTTGCTGGCAACCGGAGCACTGCTCGCTAGCGATTTTACATGCTAATATGAAAATAATGATGTAGTTATTCATGTATTCTAAATGTATTTTAAACACACTGCCAAATATAAACTACACAACCGGTGTGTTTTCTATATAAATGTGTATTTAAAGACATTTAATTTGTGGATAAATTGCAGGAAAGGGTGAATACAAAAGTATATATTTAAAAACGTCTTGTCAACTAGAAATGAAGTAAATAAATATAATTTACTTCACTAAATTGGCCCACCCCCCCTGCAGTACCGCTACGGATCCCAGCGGAGTCGCAGACCCCTGTTGAAGTCCTGTGCTTTAGACAATTCTGTTAGCAAGTTTTAAACAAATAAGTGACACGCTTTCAAGTAAAATAAATGAAAATTATCCTCTCTGACATTCTGACAATACATTTGCATTAGTGTCAAAATACTGAGGTCTTTTTTTGAGTCAATTCGAATTATGCAAGCGACTATAACCTGCAATTAATCAAGATTAATCCAAATTCAGAGGTGTGATTAATTTGATTTAAAAAAAACCTCATTTGACAGCACTAATTTCTAAACTCGTATTTAATTTAATGCTTTTAGTTTACTTGGTATCCCACAGTGTCTATAAAAATTACATGCACATGCGTCATGGCCGATTTAGCAAATTTGACCATGACTTCATAGTACCTTGAAGGTAGAAAAGTGCTATATAAGTACAATAATATATCCCCAACGCCACAAATAGGTTACAGGTATGTGAGAAACACTAAAAGTATTATTTTACAGTAGTTAAATTTTAAATACAATCAATAAATCAATATTTATTTGTATAGCCCTTAATCATAAGTGTTTAAAGGGCTTCACAAAAAACAACGACATCCCTGATCTAAACCCATATCCAGTCTCTTTTGAAAATCTTCAAAAGCCCAAGATCGGGGAAAGGAAGAAAACTTAAGAAGGGACCGCAGATGTGGGGACATACCTCCTGAGTGACTGGCTTCAGTGGACACCGAGGGGGTACATTATTGAGTTACATTTATGATCATGTGAGAGTCCAGTCCATCGGGAATCCAGCAAAGGGTCGTAAGGAGATTTTCTTCCATGTAAACATGTTGACAACGCAGAGACGTCCCCACTGATGCATAGAGAAGTGGTCCACTCTGGGTTACGATTTGTGAGAGCTAGCGCCTCTTCCAGACGGGTACCTGTCCAGAAATGATCCGTGGCCACCTAGTATACTCTCTATGCAGGAGAGGGGAGCAGAGCAGAAAAGAAAAGTGACAGATCAACTGGTCTAAATAGGAGTCTATTTAAAAAGCTAACTTTATATGAATGAGTTTTAAGGTGGGACTTAAATGCTTCTATTGAAGTAACATCTGTAACTAATGCCGGTAAGGCATTCTAGAGTACCTGAGCCCAAATAGAAAAAGGTCTAGAGCCTGCAGACTCAAAAAGTATTTTGTACAAGGGTAATCAAAACTTTAAATTGCTTCCTAAGTGTACTGGAAGCCATTTCAGAAAACACTTGGCTCTCCAAGTACCACCATAATGACCGACATTGGAATACAGTATCGTTGTAGGCCTTAGTATTCATTAAAAACACCGTCACTGATGGATGGATCGAGTCGAAAATAATGCCAATATTTTTCAGCTTTGTACAATTGTATTCTAGTCGAATTCAATGTGGTACTCGTAAACAAGTGACTGTGTCAACTACAAAAATTATTCCTTAGTTAAAAAGTTAGGCCGCCAGTTAAAAAAGTTTAAGACCTCTGCTTTAGATGATACTGTTAACAAGTTTTGAGAAAATAAAGGACGGGCTTTTAAGAAAAACATTTTAAAGTGTTTCTGTATGACATTCTGACGATACAATTGCATCAGTGTCAAAGTACTGTGGTCTTTTTTTTGTTAATTCAAATTATGCAAGTAGTAAAAATCCTGTGATGAATCACAATACTCTTATTTCAATTTAATGTTTTTAGCTCACTTGGTATCCCACAGTGTCTACAAAGATTACATGCGTTATGCCAATTTTGCAAATTAGACCATGACCCCCGCCACAAATAGTTTAGAGTTCTTTGATTAACACTGGAAGTGTTATTTTACAGTAATTTAATTTTAAATACAAAAACAGTTTTAGGTGAAATTGAATTATTACATAAATTGAGCAAGTAAAATAGGGCAAATGTATTAATTTGTTTGTTTAGTTTGTTTAGTCTTTATTTGGCGGGACAATGCACAGAAACATTAAGCTCAAAGATGGATACGTTCTGTACCAGATTACAGCTAATTTCCATCTGCAGTCCCTGGCGACCTAAATTAAAGGGATACAAAAATCATGCAATAAAATTATGACAGTAAAATTATTTCATATCACATAATCAAATTAAGAAAAGTCATAAAATGCCCTTTCATGGACACATAATGTACAATACAACCACATCTCATTTACATCATCACACAAAGACAATACATGCCCTTGTTCACATCTGTCATAATTTGTAAAAACAACCATGATTTTAACAAACACACCTCACAATTTGCAACAAAAATGCTGTCATGGATCAATATAATACATATTAAGTTGATCTGTCAAACATAGTGCCCACCTTAGTGACCGTGTGAGCAGCTTTGATTGCTCCAAAGCCACTTTTTAACATCAACTGTACAAACCCCGTTTCCATATGAGTTGGGAAATTGTGTTTGATGTAAATATAAACGGAATACAATGATTTGCAAATAATTTTCAACCCATATTCAGTTGAATATGCTACAAAGACAACATATTTGATGTTCAAACTGATAAACATTCTTTTTTTTTTGCAAATTATCATTAACTTTAGAATTTGATGCCAGCAACACGTGACAAAGAAGTCGGGAAAGGTGGCAATAAATACTGATAAAGTTGAGGAATGCTCATCAAACACTTATTTGGAACATCCCACAAGTGTGCAGGCTAATCTGGAACAGGTGGATGCCATGATTGGGTATAAAAGCAGCTTCCATGAAATGCTCAGTAATTCACAAACAAAAAAATGCTCAGTCTTTCACAAGAAAGGATGGGGCGAGGTACACCCCTTTGTCCACCACCGTGTGAGCAAATGGTCAAACAGTTTAAGAACAACGTTTCTCAAAGTGCAATTGCAAGAAATTTAGGGATTTCAACATCTACGGTCCATAATATCGTCAAAAGGTTCAGAGAATCTGGAGAAATCACTCCACGTAAGCGGCATGGCCGGAAACCAACATAGAATGACTGTGACCTTCTATCCGTCAGACGGCACTGTATCAAAAACCGACATCAATTTCTAAAGGATATCACCACATGGGCTCAGGAACACTTCAGAAAACCATTGTCGCTACATACAGTTGGTTGCTACATCTGTAAGTGCAAGTTAAAGCTCTACTATGCAAAGCGAAAGCCATTTATCACCAAAGTCCAGAAACGCCGCTGGTTTCTCTGGGCCCGAGATCATCTAAGATGGACTGATGCAAAGTGGAAAAGTGTTCTGTGATCTGACGAGTCCACATTTCAAATTGTTTTCGGAAATATTCGACATTGTGTCATCCGGACCAAAGGGTAAGCGAACCATCCAGACTGTTATCGACGCAAAGGTAAAAAGCCAGCATCTGTGATGGTATGGGGGTGCATTAGTGTCCAAGGCATGGGTAACTTACACATCTTTTGGGGGCGGCATGGCGTAGTGGGTAGAGCGGCCGTGCCAGAAACCTGAGGGTTGCAGGTTTGCTTCCCACCTATTGACATCTAAAAAATCGCTGCCGTTGTGTCCTTGGGCAGGACACTTCAATCAATCAATCAATCAATGTTTATTTATACAGCCCCAAATCACAAATGTCTCAAAGGACTGCACAAATCATTACGACTACAACATCCTCGGAAGAACCCACAAAAGGGCAAGGAAAACTCACACCCAGTGGGCAGGGAGAATTCACATCCGATGGGACGCCAGTGACAATGCTGACCATGAGAAACCTTGGAGAGGACCTCAGATGTGGGCAACCCCCCCCTCTAGGGGACCGAAAGCAATGGATGTCGAGCGGGTCTAACATGATACTGTGAAAGTTCAATCCATAGTGGCTCCAACACAGCCGCGAGAGTTCAGTTCAAGCGGATCCAAGACAGCAGCGAGAGTCCCGTCCACAGGAAACCATCTCAAGCGGAGGCGGATCAGCAGCGTAGAGATGTCCCCAACCGATACAGGCGAGCGGTCCATCCTGGGTCCCGACGAGCGGTTCATCCTGGGTCTCGACTCTGGACAGCCAGTACTTCATCCATGGTCATCGGACCGGACCCCCTCCACAAGGGAGGGGGGGACATAGGTGCCGCTCACACAGGTGAAGGAATGATGAATGAATGAATGATTGGTGGTGGTCGGAGGGGCCATAGGCGCAAACTGGCAGCCACGCTTCCGTCAGTTTACCCAAGGGCAGCTGTGGCTACAGATGTAGCTTACCACCACGAGGTGTGAATGAAGGATGGGTTCCCACTTCTCTGTGAGCGCTTTTAAGTATCTAACAATAGAAAAGCGCGATATAAATCTAATCTATTATTATTAGTATTACATCTGTGAAGGCACCATTAATGCTGAAAGGTACATACAGGTGTTGAAACAACATATGCTGCCATCTAAGCGCCGTCTTTTTCATGGACGCCCCTGCTTATTTCAGCAAGACAATGCCAAGCCACATTCAGCACGTGTTACAACAGCGTGACTTCGTAAAAAAAAAGAGTGCAGGTACTTTCCTGGTCAGCCTGCAGTCCAGACCTGTCTCCCATCGAAAATGTGTGGCGCATTGTGAAGTGTAAAATACGACACCCCGGACTGTTGAACAACTGAAGCTCTACATAAAACAAGAATGGGAAAGAATTCCACTTTCAAAGTTTCACCAATTAGTTTCCTCTGTTCCAAAACATTAATTGAGTGTTGTTAAAAGAAAAGGTGATGTAACACAGTGGTGAACATGCCCTTTCCCAACTACTTTGGCACTTGTTGCAGCCATGAAATTCTAAGTTAATTATTATTTGCAAAAAAAACAACAACTTTATGAGTTTGAACATCAAATATGTTGTCTTTATAGTGCATTCAATTGAATATGAGTTGAAAAGGATTTGAAAATCATTGCATTCTGTTTGTATTTACATCTAACACAATTTCCCAACTCATATGGAAATGGGGTTTGTAAATGAAGAGTAATCTGTTAAACTTTTCAAGTTTGTCGTGAGGTCGTTCCATTCCTTTATGGCTTTATATGAAAAGGCTGAATGTGCAAAAGATTGAATTATTACATAAATTGAGCAAGTAAAATGGGGCAAATGTTTTCATTGATGTAATTTAAAGATTATGGTCATGTTTCTTTATCGCTGCTTGTTCCTCCACAGATTCCTTCTATGACACCTTTCACACCACGGCTGATATGATGTATTTCTGCCAGATGATGGCCTCGCTGGAAGTTATTAATCCTTTGCTAGGCTTGGTCAAGACGGGAGTTTTCCCCGCCATGATACAGGTACTCTCTAAAACATTGATTGTATGTTATGCTTAATAGTCTGTTAATCTATATCGTGTCGCAGGTTGCGGGGAGGAACGTCATTTTGTTTGTCATATTTGGCAGCCTGGAAGAGATGCAGAATAGACCTGTTGTCTTCTTTGTGTTCTACCTGTGGAGCACCATCGAGGTGTTCAGGTCAGCTCCAACACGCCGCTGTCCTGCTGACGAGATAATATTCCTGACTTGACCATGGTTTCTTGGTGGCAGGTACCCTTTCTATATGCTGGCCTGCATGGGCACAGAGTGGAAGCTGTTGACCTGGCTAAGATACAGCCTTTGGATTCCTCTCTACCCACTGGGGGTTGTTGCTGAAGGTTAGTGCCTCCTGCTGGCAAAGATGATTACAGGCCATACTTGTTCTTTTGTTGTTGTCGACAGCTTGTCTTTTTATGGATTTCTCCAGCGGTGGCTCTGATCCAGTCCCTACCCATCTTTGATGAGACCCGTCTCTTTAGCCTACCGCTGCCCGCAGTGCTGGGGCACTCTTTAAGCTTCTCGTACACTCTGCAGCTCTACCTGGCGCTCATGTTCTTAGGTGAGCCATCCGCTACACTTTGCATCATTTTTGTTTTTCTCGCAGGCTTTAAGTCATTGTCTTATACATTTTCATTCAACCAGCTCATTTATTGACCGAGTAAATTATATTTTTTATTTCTATGTTTGTTTTGGTGACATGTTGAGGCTCCTTATAGCAGATCTGGACACATTAAGCTTGATAGCGCTTGTCAATCTGGCCCGGCGGACATTCCCAAATATTTTTTTTAGATCTTTAAGATGGAAACTGTAGCTGCCATTATGATGTGCAGTGATGTTTTCTAATGACCGTAAGTCTTGAACTACATAAAGTATTTCAATGGTTGGCATCTGCGCTTATGGATGATAAAGCAGTTACAATGGTCATCTAAATAGTTACTATGGTCATCTAATTAGTTACTATGGTAATGTAAGTCACAGCAGCTCAGACGAGGCACCAAGCAGTGTGGGTGGGGAGCGTTTCCACAGATGCGGAAGGAGATTTTCACAACAAAGTTCTAAAGCTTAGTGATATATCAGATATGTCAGATTGTAGGTGGGTTTATTTTGTACCCTTCGCGTTCATATTTCAGTGTTTGTTGCATTTTTGTTGCGTTTCAATTAATTGTAAAATGTGTCGATCGAAAGGGGGTGTGACGTTCATATTTTGTCAATAGTCAGTGTTTTATCCTTAACAGAAAAATTTTAAATTCCATTATGTTTTTTAGTGGTCTGTCATAATGTTTTTAGCATTCAATCAGACATTATTTTGAGGTTTTGTATTAGTGTTCATATAAATAGATATACCGGCCCCAGACACATTTTTTTCTGTAAATGTGAACCCCGAATCAAAATTATTGCCCAGGCCTGCCTTATAGTGATGTGATCAAGCAATGTGTGAGCGTTGTACGGTATACTGGTATTAGTATAGTACCGCGATACTAATGAATCATTCTGTACTATACCACCTCTGAAAAGTACCGGTCCACCACTCCCCACGCTCCTGTCATCGGCACGCCGTGTTATTGCTGGTTTACAAGCAGAGGAGTACCGTATTTTCGGTATGGCAAGCAGACAATGTGTGTAGACAGAAAAGGGAGAACGGATGCATTTTGCCTTAAAAACCAAAGATAAAGGTGAAGCTATAACACTGAATTGCCCACCGGTATAGTTCAGCCGCAGTCTGCTACTTCTAAATCCCTAATCCTCGTGTACATTGAGTCAAGTAAAGTTAGTTTCTTACAAGTATCATCCCTGGAGGACGAGGAATAGCTCAACATGCTTCACTACACACCGTAGCTTCCTGCCATCAAAATGTAAACAAACAGGATTGGTGGATCTACACCAAACATCCACTGTAATGATACCAAGTACTGGAGCGTATCTAGTCGCTACTACTATAATCACGTAGATATTTTTTGGCATCACAACATCTTCTTTCGTGTTTTTAAAAGTATGTTATGTTTATAAACTCAGGAAATATGTCCCTGGACACATGAGAACTTTGAATATGACCAATGAATGATCCTGTAACAACTTGGTATAATATTGATACCAACATTTGTAGTATCATCCAAAACTAATGTATAGCATCCAAACAGAAGAATACATGATTATTACATTTTAACAGAAATGTAGACAGAACATGTTAAAATATAAAGTAAGCAGATAATAACAGTAAATTAACAAGTAGATGAATGATTAATTTTCTACCACGTGTCCTTAATTTTGACAAAATATTAGAATGATAAATAACACAATATGTTACTGCATACGTCAACAGACTAAATTAGGAGCCTTTGTTTGCTTACTTATTGATAAAAGACAAGTTGTCTCGTATGTTTATTTAAGGACAAACTTGTCATAAGAAAAATATGTTTAATGTACCCTCAGATTTCTTGTTAAAATAAAGCCAACACTAAATTTTTTTGTGGTCCCCTTTATTTTGAAAAATATCGAAAGTATCAAAATAATTTTGGTACCGGTACCAAAATATTGGTGTTGGGACAACACTACAATGTACAGTAGATCGCCACTATTGCAAAGCAAACCACAATATTTGCAAATCCCTAAAATCTCAACTTTTTATACATACTCTAAACTCTATAATTATGCCTCTCAGTTATTACATTCAGTTTCACCCACAAGGAAATAATTCCAGTCTCACAGTATACAGTTTTGTACTTACAGAATGTGTAGTCACACAACTTCACATCTTTCCAAAACACCTTCCAGCTTGAAAACGTTGAGTGAATTGGCTTGTGCAATAGTACAATCTGCAGGTCTTGTTCACAGCTGGTTACTCTCCGCTGTAACACAGTTCAAGCTACACTTCTGTTTAATTGTCCTAGTTACTTTACATTGAAGTGAATTATATTTATTTAGCTCTTTTCTCTAGTGACTTATTGTGAAACCCAATATCTAAGTTACATTTTTAAACCAGTGTGGGTGGCACTGGGAGCAGGTGGGTAATGTGTCTTGCCCAATGACACAACGACAGTGACTATGATGGCCAAAGCGGGGATCGAACCTGGAACCCTCAAGTTGCTGGCACAGCCACTCTACCAAGCGAGCTATACCGTCCCATTGAAGCTAGCTTAGTGGTTAGCATGGTTTCTCGCTAGATTTGCGTGTCGCATTTGAAGCTATTTTTCATCCTCCAGTGATAATGATACGTGTAATAAAAATGTAGTTTATCTGCCATCATGGAGGTAGGGATTAGTAAGGACTCTGCAATGTGGAAGGACATGCTTTTTCCACCTCTATCAGAATTGTTTGTGGATGACTCGGCCCTGCTGGTATCCGGCAAGGACACAAGGACAAGTCACAGGTGGAAAGAATCCTCATTGCCGAACTCTGTAGATTTTGCACCTGGCTCGCTGACAACAAGCTATCCATACACTAGGGTAAAACGGAATCCATCCTATTTGGGTCCCACATCAACCTTAAGAAAGTCAGTGACTTCACTATAAAAGTGGGTGACATTGTAATCACCAGGAAAGATGAGGTCACCTACCTAGGTTCTATTCTAGACGCTAATCTTTCCTGTGATAAAATGGCAACCAAGGTAATTAAAAAGGTCAACCAACAAACCACATTGCTCTACAGAATCTCCTCTCTGATCAACAAAAGCACCTTGAAGATTCTAGCGGGAACTCTTATTCAACCCATATCGATTACGCTTACACCTCCTGGTACCCAACACCTCCAAAACCCTCAAATCTAGACACCAAACATCCCAGAACACGCTAGTCAGGTTACTTCTTGACCTCTACCCCAGATCACACCTCACTCCTATCCACTTCTCCAAAGTGGGCTGGCTCAGGGTGGAGGA
This sequence comes from Nerophis ophidion, assembly GCF_033978795.1. NCBI lineage: Eukaryota > Metazoa > Chordata > Actinopteri > Syngnathiformes > Syngnathidae > Nerophis > Nerophis ophidion. Next base: position 22,707,776 of record NC_084635.1, read on the forward strand.
CAGAGTCAAACAACTTGCACTGAGCCTCGTCTATAAAATCCGCTACACCTCCCTGATACCGAAGTACATGTCAAACTACTTCCTTAACGTAAATGACCGCCATAACCACAACACCAGGGGGAGCTCCACAAACCACGTTAAACTCAGATTCCAATCTAACAAAGGTCTTAACTCATTCTCCTTGTATGCCACATCAATGTGGAATGCACTCCCAACAGGTGTAAAAGAAAGTGCATCTATAGCCTCCTTTTAAACTGCACTAAAACAACACCTCCAGGCAACTTTAACCCTAGCCTAACACCCTCCCCCCTCTAAATCCCACCTCCCCGGATTGTAAATAATCAAATGTAAATATTAAAATGTATATACTTGTTCTTATGCTTTCTGATCTCTCTATGTCCACTACTCGCTGTACATATCCTACGAAGTCAGACCTACACTGTTTCAATGTCCATTTCTCAGATGATATATTTGTTGATGACTGAAGTGGGGTGGAATAGCTCGGTTGGTAGAGTGGTAGTGCCAGCAACTTGAGGGTTCCAGGTTTGATCCCCGCTTCCACCATTCTAGTCACTGCCGTTGTGTCCTTGGGCAAAGCACTTTACCCACCTGCTCCCAGTGCCACCCACACTGGTTTAAATGTAACTTAGATATTGGGTTTCACTATGTAAAAGCGCTTTAAGTCACTAGAGAAAAGCGCTATATAAATATAACTCACTTCACTTCACAAGTGCTGATATCAACCAAACCTAACCCCCCCTCTAAATCCTACCCCCCGTTTGTAAATAATGTAAATAATTCAATGTATATACTCTGATGATTAACTTGTGTGATGACTGTTTTACATTTGTACCATGAATTGATTAACGTGGACCCTGACTTGTTGAAAAACTTATTCGGGTGTTACCATTTAGTGGTCAATTATACGGAATATGTACTGTACAGCGCAATCTACTAATAAAAGTTTCAATCAATTATTGACAAGGTGTTGCAGCTTGTCTCTACATTTTGCAGCACATGACAAGGTTGTAGCATCAACATGCATTATCACCATATCATTTACAAATGTACATTTTTATCGTTCATATTGCACAATCTTAGAGCGAGTGCAGAATCGCAAATAGGCTGGGATCTACTTTAATCGAGAATGGTCTCCTTTTTTCGTGTGTTCGATGTGTAAAGTTGGTTTGTTTTATGGATTATGCTTAATTATTTTTGTGATCATGTGTGTAAGGCTTATTTGCATCCATCAACTAAATAATAACCTTGTCTTCCACAGGACTCTTCATCAATTTCCGATATCTATACAAGCAGAGACAGAGACGATACCGATCAAGGAAACGCAAGCTCCACTAATGAATCAGGACGTCACTCACACTCTTAAGACGCGATGTTTCCTTTTCTTATTCCCTTTACTGTACACACACGGAGTTGGATACTTACATTGTTCCTTAATTTCCTGGATGTTCTCTACATGGGACTTCATAGCTTGACTACGAATTGAGAGTATTAAAAACATCCAACTTGTTTATTTATTGTTAACTACAGCCATAAATAATATGGTCACCTTTTCCAAGGAACATGTCAACCCTCCAACCCTGACATATATGAAACCATATATGCAAAAATTCAGTATACAGTATTCCCTCTTCACTTATTGGATTGACATGTTGTGTTGTATAGTGCTACTGCAGTCAAAAGCATATTAAACTTTTTATCGTGGCTTGTTTGAGAATTATTTTATGGCTGAATATTTAGGAACTGTGTTCTTATAAAAAAGTATTTTAAGATTGTGCATTGCTGACACATCAAAAAGTATATGTTAGTATTATAATCAGGTACTACTGTATGGTCAATAATTAACTTGTACAGTGTGTCCAATGAAGTCCGGATATGATATACACACACATTTAAATACAAAAAAGTGACATTTTTTTGGGACAATAAACACAAATATTAATATAGTCCAATTAATACATAAAAACAGGGTGTATTTACTATATATATATATATATATATATATATATACAGTGGGGCAAAAAAGTATTTAGTCAGCCACCAATTGTGCAAGTTCTCCCACTTAAAATGATGACAGAGGTCTGTAATTTTCATCATAGGTACACTTCAACTGTGAGAGACAGAATGTGAAAAAAAATCCAGGAATTCACATTGGAGGAATTTTAAAGAATTTATTTGTTAATTATGGTGGAAAATAAGTATTTGGTCACTTCAAACAAGGAAGATCTCTGGCTCTCACAGACCTGTAACTTCTTGTTTAAGAAGCTCTTCTGTCTTCCACTCGTTACCTGTATTAATGGATCCTGTTTGAACTCGTTATCTGTATAATAGACACCTGTCCACAGCCTCAAACAGTCAAGACTCCAAACTCCACTATTCCCAAGACCAAAGAGCTGTCAAAGGACACCAGGAAAATAATTGTAGACCTGCACCAGACTGGGAAGAGTGAATCTAAAATAGGCGAGCTGCTTGGTGTGAAAAAATCAACTGTGGGAGCAATTATCAGAAAATGGAAGATATACAAGACCACTGATAATATCCCTCGATCTGGGGCTCCACGCAACATCTCATCCCGTGGGGTCAAAATGATCATTAGAACCGTGAGCAAAAATCCCCAAACCACACGGGGGGACCTGGTGAATGATCTGCAGAGAGCTGGGACCAAAGTAACAAAGGTTACCATCAGTAACACACTACGCCGGCAGGGAATCAAATCCTGCAGTGCCAGACGTGTCCCCCCGCTTAAGCCAGTGCCTGTCCAGGCCCGTCTGAAGTTTGCCAGAGAGCACATGGATGATACAGCAGAGGATTGGGAGAATGTCATGCGGTCAGATGAAACCAAAATAGAACTTTTTTGTATAAACTCAACTCGTTGTGTTTGGAGGAAGAAGAATACTGAGTTGCATCCCAAAAACACCATACCTACTGTGAAGCATGGGGGTGGAAACATCATGCTTTGGGGCTGTTTTTCTGCTAAGGGGACAGGACGATTGATCCGTGTTAAGGAAAGAATGAATGGGGCCATGTATCGTGAGATTTTTAGCCGAAACCTTCCATCAGTGAGAGCTTTGAATGGTTGACCAAATACTTATTTTCCACCATCATTTACAAATAAATTATCTAAAATTCCTACAATGTGTATATATATATATATATATATATATATATATATATATATATATATATATATATATATATATATATATATATATATATATATATATATAAAATGTAATATTTTGTATAATTGAAACTACTGTATATGGATATATGGATGCTTGTGTCCAGACCTCCTCGTACATTACTTGACCATAATAGGGTGACGATCCGTCACTTCATTTCTGTTGGTTTTCCTTGTTTTTGTATTTACTTCCCGTCAGTGCTCTTATTTTGTTAAATTTCCTGTTTGTTCCGCGGAGCACTGTTTTCCCCTCACTTGCCGTTGATTGGCAGCCGGTCCACACCGGCTGCCAATCAACATATGTCTCTTTATATTTTCACTCGAGCACTCCTCAGTGCTCGAAGATAATTCTCTATTTGGTATTTATGTTTGCAAGACTGCTTCATGTTTTTGTTTGATGGTCATTAAAGTCATCTTGCCTGCTCATCCTCCCCCTGGTTCTTGCATCTTGGGGTGGCCAAAACGGCAGCCATGCGTTTTCCTGACAAATAGGGCACACTTAAATGAACAAGATAATTTAAAAACAACATTTTGCACAATTATATTTGTCCATAATAGAGTTGCAAAGCTACATACTGTAGGTGTCTTAACATTTTTTTCCAAATGAAAAATCAAAGGATGCGATGGCCTTTTTGATATTTACAACAAATGCAGTGTAAATATACTAATATTTTTTAATATTTAAAGAGAAAACAGCCTGCATCTCAGCTTTGTGCTAAATGTGACGATCGTGATTTTTTTTGTTTCAATATTTAAATTCCTAAAGTGTTTTACTTGTTTATTTGCATTTCGTAGAATAGAAAAGTACAGGTAAAATATTAATAGTGGACACACCAATAAAAAGCTAAAAAAAAAAAACACCTTGTTTTTGGTACTCAAAACCTAATGCTATTTTATTCACAGTTATCCAATACTTTTTAAATTCAATTACTCATTTAGGGACAGTTACAGGCACACAGTGTATGGTTTTGGAAGTACAAAACGTAAATTTACACAACGTGATGCGGGGCTCTTCATCGCTGCAGTAATATTTTATAATCCGTAAAGATAGTGCCATCAAAACACTTTCTATTCAAAGGGGCCCTTCATTTTTTGGTGGGGAATTTTCTTTATCATTCACAATCCTTATGTGCACACATATGTTTATCTTTTTTTATGCATTTTAACTCGTAAATAAACGCTGGCAAGAGTCAGCTCCCAATGGAGCTAATGAGATTCGCTCAATCTCGCCTATAAAGTGCTCTAAAAAAACATTCAAAAATCTCCAAACAGCATTTCATATACACACTATAAGTATATGCTATGTAATGTAGTAACACGCATATTCTTAATCACATGTAATATTTACGCATTTTAGTCATTTCAAGCATACTCATCACGATGTTCGATATTTCCTTGGACAACTGCTACCACTAAACATGGCAGACTTCATGAGCGACAATAAATGTTGATCCAGAACCTTATATTTTTGAGCCTGAATATAAGGAGGATGAGCTACACGTTTTAGAAGCTGAAACAACCACTTTCTGTACAATGTCTGCTCCGATTTGCAAAAAAAGGTGGGTGCAAACAAGTGTCTCTTCTTGTTTCTCTTGCCATGTCCGGCACTAAGTTCAATGTCAAAAGCGACCAACTTCCCGGTTTATGGCAGCAACTTTCTACTAAACAAGTGAGAGGCATTATTGATAGTCTGGAATTAACTTTTACCAATTTTGAGGCGAAGCAGCAGCCCCCCGGCTCAGTTTGTCAATAACTGCATAATCTAGTTTCCTCTCTTGGATCTTTTAACAATATCACTATAACTTGGTTAATATACACTATATTGCCAAAAGTATTTGGCCACCCATCCAAATCATCATAAAATCTAGCATGTATTTTAGAGCTCTAAACTTCATGTGTCCTTCCAATTAGCCCACGTACAGTACGCAGAGAGCTTCATGGAACGGGTTTCCATGGCCGATCTGCTGCATCTAAGCCATACATCACCACGTCCAATGCAAAGCGTGGGATGCAGTGGCGTAAAGCACGTCGCTACTGGACTCTAGAGCAGTGGAGACGCGTTCTATGGAGTGATGAATCACGCTTTTCCATCTGGCAATCTGATGGACGAGTCTGGGTTTGGAGGTTGCCAGGAGAACGCTACATTTCGGATTGCATTGTGCCGAGTGTGAAATTTGGTGGAGGAGAAGTTATGGGGTGGGGTTGTTTTTCAGGAGTTTGGCTTGGCCACTTAGTTCCAGTGAAAGGAACTTGGAATTCTCCAGGATACCAAATCATTTTGGAGTCCATGCTCCTGACCTTGTGGGAGCATGGAATATATCTCGGACCTCATCCAAATTTACACTCCAGCACACGTTCTTAGGTCCGAGAGGAACACTCTGCCTCTCCATGTTAGAACTGCTCCCACAGTGGAGTGTTTTAAGTCTCGTCTTAAAAGACCCACTTTTTTTCTTTGGCTTTTAACACTACGTGAGTTTTTTGGTCCTCTGTAGTTTTTATTTTTATTTTATTTTGATTTACATTTATTGTTTTAATTGGTTTTACCCTTTAAAATAGTTTTTAATCATATTTAATTTTGTATTGGTTTTATTTTTTAGTCAGTCATTGGTGGAGCTAAGGATATTTGAACATTGTTTTTAATATTGTTGTGCAGCAGTTTGGAAACATTTATGTTGTTTAAATGTGCTATACAAATCAAGTGCATTGGATTGGATTGGAACAGCTTGGAGCGGGTCCCTTCCTCTTCCAACAAAACTGTGCACCAGTGCACAAAGCAAGTTTCTTAAAACATGGAAGACGGATTCTGGTGTGGATGAACTTGACTGGCTTGCACAGATTTCTGACCTGAAGCCACTAAAACAGTGGTTCTCAACCTTTTTTCAGTGATGTACCCCCTGTGAACATTTTTTAATTCAAGTACCCCCTAATCAGAGCAAAGCATTTTTGGTTGAAAAAAAATAGATAAAGAAGTAAAATACAGCACTATGTCATCAGTTTCTGATTTATTAAATTGTATAACAGTGCAAAAATATTGCTCATCTGTAGTGGTCTTTCTTGAACTATTTGGAATAAAAGATATAAAAATAACTACAAACTTGTTGAAAAATAAACAAGTGATTCAATTATAAATAAAGAGTTCTACACATAGAAGTAATCATCAACTTAAAGTGCCCTCTTTGGGGATTGTAATCAAGATCCATCTGGATTCATGAACTTAATTCGAAACATTTCTTCAAAAGAAAATACATCTCTGACATCAATATTTATGAAACATGTCCACAAAACATCTAGCTGTCAACACTGAATATTGCATTATTTTGTTTTACATTCATATTTTGTTGAAGTATTATTCAATAAATACATTCATAAAGAATTTTTGAATTGTTGATATTTTATATAATATTTTTAAAAATATCACATACCCCTTGGTATACCTTCAAGTACCCCCATTTGAGAACCACTGCACTACAACGCCTTTGGGATTAATTAGAACAGAGACTGAGAGTCAGGCCTTCTCGACCAATTCCCCTTTAAATTATCTTTATAAAAACATTGTTTTTAATTAAATAATTAAAATATGGGAACAGGAAGGCACCTGTGGCACCCATGCCACATTTTGGACACCACTGATAAAAATGAAGTACAAGACCCGTTTCCATTTGAGTTGGGAAATTGTGTTAGATGTAAATATAAACGGAATACAATGATTTGCAAAACCTTTTCAACCCATATTCAATTGAATGCACTACAAAGACAAGATATTGGATGTTCAAACTCATAAACTTATTTTTTTTTTGCAAATAATAATCAACTTAGAATTTCATGGCTGCAACACGTGCCAAAGTAGTTGGGAAAGGGCATGTTCACCACTGTGTTACATCACCTTTTCTTTTAACAACACTCAAACGTTTGGGAACTGAAAAATAGTAATTGTTGTAGCTTTGAAAGTGGAATTCTTTCCCATTCTTGTTTTATGTAGCGCTTCAGTCGTTCAACAGTCCGGGGTCTTCGCTGTCATATTTTACGCTTCATAGTGCGCCATACATTTTCGATGGGAGACAGGTCTGGGCTGCAGGCGGGCCAGGAAAGTACCCACACTCTTTTTTTACGAAGCCACGCTGTTGTAACACGTGCTGAATGTGGCTTGGCATTGTCTTGCTGAAATAAGCAGGGGCGTCCATGGAAAAGACGGCGCTTAGACAGCAGCATATGTTGTTCCATAACCTGTATGTACCATTCAGCATTAATGGTGGCTTCACAGATGTGTAAGTTACCCATGCCTTGGGCACTAATGCACCCCCATACCATCACAGATACTTTTGAACTTTGCGTCGATAACAGTCTGGATGGTTCGCTTCCCCTTTGACACAATGTTGAATATTTCCAAAAACAATTTGAAATGTGGACTCGTCAGACCAGAAAACACTTTTCCACTTTGGATCAGTCCATCTTGGATGATCTCGGGCCCAGAGAAGCCGGGGGCGTTTCTGAATGTTGTTGATAAATGGCTTTCGCTTTGCATAGTAGAGCTTTAACTTGCACTTACAGATGTAGCAACGAACTGTATTTAGTGACAGTGGTTTTCTGAAGTGTTCCTGAGCCCATGTGGTGATATCCTTTAGAGATTGATGTCAGTTTTTGATACAGTGCCGTCTGAGGGATCGAAGGTCACGGTCATTCGATGTTGGTTTCCGGCCATGCTGCTTACGTGGAATGATTTCTCCAGATTCTCTGAACCTTTTGATGATATTATGGACCGTAGATGTTGAATTCCTTAAATTTCTTGCAATTGCACTTTGAGAAACGTTGTTCTTAAACTGTTTGACTATTTGCTCACGCAGTTGTGGACAAAGGGGTGTACCTCTCCCCATCCTTTCTTGTAAAGGACTGAGCATTTTTTGGGAAGCTGTTTTTATACCCAATCATGGCACCCACCTGTTCTCAATCGGCCTGCACACCTGTGGGATGTTCAAAATAAGTGTTTGATGAGCATTCCTAAACTTTATCAGTATTTATTGCCACCTTTCCCAACTTTGTTGTCACGTGTTGCTGGCATCAAATTCTAAAATTAATGATTATTTGCAAAAAAAAAAAAAAGAAGTTCATCAGTTTGAACAACAAATATGTTGTCTTTGTAGCATATTCAACTGAATATGAGTTGAAAATGATTTGTAAATCATTGTATTCCGTTTATATTTACATTTGACACAATTTCCCAACTCATATGGAAACGGGGTTTGTATCTGCTTTCCAAACAATTGGACACATTATGGAATATGAATGCAATAATGTAAGGTAATATTTATTTGAATAAGAACAAGGAAAAAAAACTCCCTTAAATTGAAATTAAGAAAAGCAAACCACACCTCTCAATGTGCACAGCGTCAATATAGAGCACAATTAGTCCTGTCAGATGTTGTCTCATTGATACAGCTATGTGTCTAAAAGGGCAGATGCGAGCTCCCAATCCTCTTAGTGGCTTTATGCTGAGCTTTGTTCCAGCTCTGAAATGCAGTGAGCCATTGTTCCAGTCAGCTCAGGTTCATTATTATGTTACATCTCCTCAGCTCCTCCACAAACACCGTCAACGACTCTCGGCAGCTCAGGGAGCCGTCAAGTGAAGCCCACTCGTGGGAGAAAGAGGAGCCCGTCGAGCAGCTGGCCGCACAGGTAAGACCGCTGCATTTCCATCACTTTCTCTTTATAACTTTGATTTGTTTTGGGTAAAAACAAAAGCACTATTACATTATTATTAAAAAAAAACAAAACGTTAAAAATAGCGTACGTGTTTGGCTAGCTAATTAATAGCCATTGGCGGCACCTGCGTCTCTTCAAACAAGCACTCGGATTAGTAGATAATAAATTAATTCAAACATGACTAAAGTATGTTAAATGGAATTAAAAACAAGTGATTTGTGTAGTCATAGTAACAGGTGGTTAAGTGGAGTGCAGTGCATAGAAAGTGGGGTTGGGTGGATTGACAACATGTAAGTGTCAGAATCATGTTGATACTGTTGTAAGCACAATACCAATGGCGTGCAAGTTAATGTCAAATCAAATAAAATCAAATGTTTATTTGATTCATCACCATACAGTGTACATCCATGACTAAACTACTACCACAACTTGGTTTACTATTTTTATAAAATATAATAATGTATAGGGTTACCTGGAACTTGAAATAGGCTACCCGGCCTGAATCCACACTTGGTAGTAGTTTAGTCAGTAGTTTAGTCGTGGATGTACACTGTATAGCAGGGGTCACCAACGCGGTGCCCGCGGGCAACAGGTAGCTCATAAGGACCAGATGAGTCGCCCGCTGGCCTGTTCTAAAAATAGCTCAAATAGCAGCACTTACCAGTGAGCTGCCTCTATTTTTAAAATTGTATTTATATACTAGCAAGCTGGTCTCACTTTGCTCGACATTTTTAATTCTAAGAGAGACAAAACTCAAATAGAATTTGAAAATCCAAGAAAATATTTTAAGGACTTGGTATTCACTTGTTTAAATAAATTCATTAATTTTTTTACTTTGCTTCTTATAACTTTCAGAGAGACAATTTTTGAGAAAAAATACAACTTTAAAAATGATTTTAGGATTTTTAAACACATATACCTTTTTACCTTTCAAATTCCTTCCTCTTCTTTCTTGACAATTTAAATCAATGTTCAAGCATTTTTTTTTAATTGTATGGATAATAAATTAATTTGAATTAAAAATCTCCATTTTAGCTTCTGTTTTTTCGACGAAGAATATTTGTGAAATATTTCTTCAAACGTATTATGATTAAAATTCAAAAGAATGTTTCTGGCAAATTTAGAAAATCTGTAGAATGTAATTTAAATCATATTTCATAATCTTTTGAATTTCTTTTAAAATTTTTGTTCTGGAAAATCTAGAAGAAATAATGATTTGTCTGTGTTAGAAATATAGCTTGGTCCAATTTGTTATATATTATAATAAAGTGCAGATTGGATTTTAACCTATTTAAAACATGTCATAAAAATAATCTTAATCAGGAAAAATTACTAATGATGTTCCATAAATTCTTATTTTTAATTTTTTCAAAAAGATTCGAATTAAGTAGTTTTTTTCTTTTTTTTCGGTTGAATTTTGAATTTTAAAGAGTCGAAATTGAAGATAAACTATGTTTCAAAATGTAATTTTAATTTTTTTTCCTGTTTTCTCCTCTTTTAAACCGTTCAATTAAGTGTTTTCTTCATCATTTATTTTCTACAAAAAACCTTCCGTAAAAGGAAAAAAATGTACGACGGAATGACAGACAGAAATACCTATTTTTTAAATATATATATATATATAGATTTATTTATTAAAGGTAAATTGAGCAAATTGGCTATTTTTGGCAATTTATGTGTGTGTCAAACTGGTAGCCCTTCGCATTAATCAGTACCCAAGAAGTAGCTCTTGGTTTCAAAAAGGTTGGTGATCCCTGGTGTATAGTGATGAAACCAATAAACATTTGATTTGATTTGATATTAAATTTTCAAAATGCGCAACCGCATTTTGCAAATTGCGCGCCATAGGTATTGTGCTTACAACAATACTAGGATTTAGAGGTGATGAAAATGAGCCCAAAGTATTTGAATGCAGAACCAATACCAGTGTCTCCTAAATCAGTAGTTCTCAAATGGGGGCACGTGTACCCCTGGGGGTACTTGAAGGTATGCCAAGGGGTAGGAGAGATTTTTAAAAAATATTCTAAAAACGTCAACAATTCAAAAATCCTTTATAAATATATTTATTGAATAATACTTCAAGAAAATATGCATGTATGTTCATAAACTGTGGAAAAAAAACACAGCAATGCAATATTCAGTGTTGAAAGCTAGATTTTTTGTGGACATGTTCCATAAATATTGATGTTAAAGATTTCTTTTTTTTGTGAAGAAATGTTTAGAATTAAGTTCATGAATCCAGATGGATCTCTATTTCAATCCCCAAAGAGGGCACTTTAAATTGATGATTACTACTAATCTTAACTTATAATTGAGCCACTTGTTTATTTTTCAACAAGTTTTAATTATTTTTATATCTTTTTTTCCAAATAGGTCAAGAGAGACCACTACAAATGAGCAATATTCTGCACTGTTATACAATTTAATAAATCAGAAACTGATGACATAGTGCTATTTTTTACTTCTTTATCTCTTTTTTTTTCAACCAAAAATGCTTTGCTCTGATTAGGGTGTACTTGAATTAAAAAATGTTCACAGGGGGTACATCACTGACAAAAAGTTGAGAACCACTATCCTAAATAACTGCATGTATGAAACGGAATTTAGGAATAATGTTATTATTTTGATATTTTCTGTTGTCTTTTTCTTTTTATATTTTAGGGATGTAACGATTTGAAAATTTAATTTCACAATCTCCTGACCTAAATTATCATGGTTATTTTTTTCGCGGTATTGTTAAATGTGCACCAAAAAGTATTTGTACACACTGAAATCTTTTGACTAAATTTTATGTATGGTCCTGAGTTGTCCTGGGTTCCATCCCGGGCTCGGGATCTTTCTGTGTGGAGTTTGCATGTTCTCCCCGTGACTGCGTGGATTCCCTCCGGGTACTCCGGCTTCCTCCCACCTCCAAAGACATGCACCTAAGGATAGGTTGACTGGCAACATTAAATGGTCCTTAGTGTATGAATGTGAGTGTGAATGTTGTCTGTCTATCTGTGTTGGCCCTGCGATGAGTTGGCGACTTGTCCAGGGTGTACACCGCCTTCCGCCCGAATGCAGCTGAGATAGGCTCCAGCGACCCCGAACAGTACAAGCGGTGAAAATGTGTATATATATATATATATATATATATATATATATATATATATATATATATAACAACTAAATTAAATAGACACACTGTTAGAAAATCCACTTTTTTCCCTATGCTGATTGATAGCAAGGAAAAAGCAGTGGTGGGCTGTGCGTTTCCCACCTTCAGTGATTTCCGACTTCAATAATTACCTCTCAACATACCATCATTTATGTCATCACGTGACCATTGCTGGAGAAATGCTATACAGAAACATATAGACGCACTACTGGGCATTGTACAAAATGGATTATTTTTTGGCGCATTTCAAAATCAATAACATATATATCAATATGAATAACAACATATCTTATGTGATAATGTCAAAATTGCCCAAAACATATTAGACGTGAAAAGATTAAGAAAATAAATATCTGAACTCACATTTAATTGCCAGGACAGCTGAGCTAGCTTCCGTGGTTGGCTGAAATTGTCTCACAAGATTTAGTTTATCTTTAAATGTCCTTCTTGAAAATGGCCTTGCAAATATATGTGTTGTCTTGTCTAATCATAAAAGATGCAGACGAGGCGTGTTGGTTGAGTACTTAAAGTTTAATCCACAGCGTGCTCATCAATAACATCCCGCTGCATGTCTACATTCAACAACCTAAACGGGGCTACTGCGCAAGCTCTTCACTACAGTGGCATGCTGGTAACGGAGTTTATATGTTACCTAATTCATAACATCACTATATATCTGCCTTAAGCCATCTAGAAGGCCTTACTGACAACAACTCGTGATCTGATTGGCTATTGCCACCGTCTGTAAAATGTTCGTGTTCGTTCACTTATAGTGCATAGACGCCTGCATTATTGATTTCTGAAGGCTCTAGGTTGATTTGGTACAGCATGGCAACATAAGCTAGTTGAATTCTGATTGAATAAAAACTGTATATCCTAAAAACAACAGTGCTGGAAGGAGCACAATATGAAATACTTTTAGATGTTAAGGGAAAGTAAATAAAAAATTAGTTTTATCTTTAATTATGATCACGATTTCTGGTTATGTTAGGCCAGCAAAGAAGGCCTTGCTGGCCCTGACTGCACACCACTGGGAAAAGGGGTAGGAATAAATAAGCTTTGCTTCTTCCCATTCCTTTTCGAACATGTTGAACAGAGAAACTGTAAATTGTGATGTATCATGTTGTATGCATTCATGTTCAAAATAAACAAAAACTCAACTCAACAAGTGTTTTAGTCGTTAGTATTTTATCTGTTATAATGGCTAAGATTTTGTTTAAAATAATGGTTTGTATGTAGAACTTTAAAGGCCTACTGAAATAAGATTTTCTTATTAAACGGGGATAGCAAGTCCATTCTATGTGTCATACTTGATCATTTCGCGATATTGCCATATTTTTGCTGAAAGGATTTAGTATATAAAGTTCGCAACGTTTGGTCGGTAACAGAAAAGCCCTGCCTTTAACGGAAGTCGCAGACGATGATGTTACCCGTTGATGGCTCCTCACATATTCACATTGTTTTTAATGGGAGCCTCCAACAAAAAGAGCTATTCGGACCGAGAAAACGAAAATTTCCCCATTAATTTGAGCGAGGATGAAAGATTCGTGTTTGAGGATATTGATAGGGACGGACTAGAAAAAAAATAAATAAAAAATTCAAGTAAAAAAAAAACGCGATTGCATTGGGACGGAATCAGATGTTTTTAGACACATTTACTAGGATAATTCTGGTAAATCCCTTTTCTTTCTATTGTGTTACTAGTGTTTTAGTGAGTTTAATAGTACCTGATAGTCGGAAGGGTGTATCCACGGGTGTGTTGACGCCAGTGTCTGATGGAAGTCGACGGCAGCTGTACGGACGACACAAGCTCAGTTGATCCGGTAAGTGGTGACTTTTTACCAACATTTTCTCACGGAAAACTGCTTGTTGACAAGTGGTTGGGATCCATGTTCGCTTGACCGCTCTGATCCATAGTAAAGCTTCACCTCCGGGAATTTTAAACAAGGAATCACAGTGTGTTTGTGTGGCTAAAGGCTAAAGCTTCGTAGCTCCTTCTTTCTACTTTGACTTCTCCATTATTAATTGAACAAATTGCAAAAGATTCAGCAACACAGATGTCCAAAATACTGTGTAATTATGTGGTTAAAGCAGACGACTTTTAGCTGTGCGTGTGCGCAGCGCTAATATTTCCTTACACTGCGTGACGTCACGCGTACACGTCAGCATACCGCGATATTTTCAACAGGACACTTCGCGGGAAATTTTAAATTGCAATTTAGTAAACTAAAAAGGCCATATTGGCATGTGTTGCAATGTTAATATTTCATCATTGATATATAAACTATCAGACTGTGTGGTCAGTAGTAGTGGGTTTCAGTAGGCCTTTAACATCTATTTAAATAAAAAGTGCGCAACTTATAAAGTCTATAACTATGTATTGTTTCTGCCAGGCGTTGTGGTGTCCTACTTTGGTCAGTGATGGATTAATGCAACGTAAAAACATGTCTGTGTCTTATTCCTCTGAGTACTGGTATATGTCAGTCAGTCAGTCTGTGAGTATATCAAAGTGCAGTTATCAATCAGTTTTTCCATCATTTTAATTTAAGACGCTAATTCTAACCATTGGAAGCTTTGCAGCGGTTATAATAATTACTGTTTATTGTTACACTACATCCGGAAAGTATTCACAGCCCTTCACTTTTCCCACATTTTGTTATGCTACAGCCTTATTCCAAAATGGAATAAATACAATTTTTTCCTCACAATTCCACACAATACAACATAAAGATAATGTGCAAAGGTTTTTTTTTGTAATTTGGCAAATTTAGTACAACTAGAATCAAAAAAAGTATTTGCAGCCTTTGCTCAATCTTTTGTTCATGCTTTGACAGCAAGTACAGCCTCAAGTCTTATTGAGTACGATGCCACAATCTTGGCACACCTAACTTTGGGATGTTTCAGCCATTCCTCTTTCAAGCTCCATCAGGTTGGATGGTAAGTGTTTGTTTTCATCCAGGATGTGTCTATACATTGCGGCATTCATCGTAGTCTAGTCATGGTAGTGATCAAGAACCCGATGGTCACTTTTTCAGAGCGACAGCTTTTCTTTGCGGAGAGAGGATAACCTTCCAGAAGACCAATCCTCTCCACAGCAATCCTCTAATCAGGCCTGTATGATATAGTGGCCAGACGGAAGCCATGTCTTAATTAAAAGTTTGCCAACATGTACTTGTAAGACTCTCAGACCATGACAAAACAAAATTCTCTCGTCTGATAAGACTAAGATTGAAGTCTTTGGCGTGAATGCCGGCATCATGTTTGGGTTAAACCAAGCACCGCTCACTACCAGGCCAATACGATCCCTACAGTTAAATGTTGTGGCAGCATCATGCTGTGGGGATGTTTTTCAGCGGCAGGAACTGGAAGACTAGGGAGGATAAAGGGAAAGATTAATTGAGCAATGTACAGAGACATACTGGTTGAAAACCAAAAATACCTTTTTGGTTTATCATAATGGGGTATTGTCTGTAGAATTTTGAGGACAAAAATTAATTGATTCCATTTTTGAATAAGGCTGTAATGTGAAAAAAACTGAAGCGCTGTGAATACTTTCCGTAGGCAATGCACATCCCTATTATATTTGTAAGATTCATTATTGTTGTAATGTCGGCAGGATAAAATCAGTCTTTTATTGGCATCTCCGTAACAGCACTGTATTGAAGTACCTTGGTTTTTGATAGTAATCCGTTTCAAAACGTCCTACAAAAACTGAATTCTACAAAAGCGGAGGCAAATTGTTCCATAAGAAGTATCCATCCATCCATCCATCCATCATCTTCCGCTTATCCGAGGTCGGGTCGCGGGGGCAGCAGCCTAAGCAGGGAAGCCCAGACTTCCCTATCTCCAGCCACTTCGTCTAGCTCTTCCCGGGGGATCCCGAGGCGTTCCCAGGCCAGCCGGGAGACATAGTCTTTCCAACGTGTCCTGGGTCTTCCCCGTGGCCTCCTACCAGCTGGACGTGCCCTAAACACATCCCTAGGGAGGCGTTCGGGTGGCATCCTGACCAGATGCCCGAACCACCTCATCTGGCTCCTCTCGATGTGGAGGAGCAGCGGCTTTACGTTGAGCTCCTCCCGGATGGCAGAGCTTCTCACCCTATCTCTAAGGGAGAGCCCCGCCACCCGGCGGAGGAAACTCATTTCGGCCGCTTGTACCCGTGATCTTATCCTTTCGGTCATGACCCAAAGCTCATGACCATAGGTGAGGATGGGAACGTAGATCGACCGGTAAATTGAGAGCTTTGCCTTCCGGCTCAGCTCCTTCTTCACCACAACGGATCGATACAACGTCCGCATTACTGAAGACGCCGCACCGATCCGCCTGTCGATCTCACGCTCCACTCTTCCCCCACTCGTGAACAAGACTCCTAGGTACTTGAACTCCTCCACTTGGGGCAGGGTCTCCTCCCCAACCCGGAGATGGCACTCCACCCTTTTCCGGGCGAGAACCATGGACTCGGACTTGGAGGTGCTGATTCTCATTCCGGTCGCTTCACACTCGGCTGCGAACCGATCCAGTGAGAGCTGAAGATCCCGGCCAGATGAAGCCATCAGGACTACATCATCTGCAAAAAGCAGAGACCTAATCCCGTGGCCACCAAACCGGAACCCCTCAACGCCTTGACTGCGCCTAGAAATTCTGTCCATAAAAGTTATGAACAGAATGGGTGACAAAGGACAGCCTTGGCGGAGTCCAACCTTCACTGGAAACGTGTCCGACTTACTGCCAGCAATGCGGACCAAGCTCTGACACTGATCATACAGGGAGCGGACTGCCACAATAAGACATTCCGATACCCCATACTCTCTGAGCACTCCCCACAGGACTTCCCGAGGGACACAGTCGAATGCCTTCTCCAAGTCCACAAAGCACATGTAGACTGGTTGGGCAAACTCCCATGCACCCTCAAGAACCCTGCCGAGAGTATAGAGCTGGTCCACAGTTCCACGACCAGGACGAAAACCACACTGTTCCTCCTGAATCCGAGGTCCGACTATCCGGCGAAGCCTCCTCTCCAGTACACCTGAATAAACCTTACCGGGAAGGCTGAGGAGTGTGATCCCACGATAGTTGGAACACACCCTCCGGTCCCCCTTCTTAAAGAGAGGGACCACCACCCCGGTCTGCCAATCCAGAGGTACCGCCCCCGATGTCCACGCGATGCTGCAGAGTCTTGTCAACCAAGACAGCCCCACAGCATCCAGAGCCTTAAGGAACTCCGGGCGGATCTCATCCACCCCCGGGGCCTTGCCGCCGAGGAGCTTTTTAACTACCTCAGCGACCTCAGCCCCAGAAATAGGAGAGTCCACTACAGATTCCCCAGGCACCGCTTCCTCAAAGAAAGACGTGTTGGTGGGATTGAGGAGGTCTTCGAAGTATTCCCTCCACCGATCCACAACATCCGCAGTCGAAGTCAGCAGAACACCATCCGCACCATACACGGTGTTGATAGTGCACTGCTTCCCCTTCCTGAGGCGCCGTATGGTGGTCCAGAATCGCTTCGAAGCCGTCCGGAAGTCGTTTTCCATGGCTTCCCCGAACTCTTCCCATGTCCGAGTTTTTGCCTCCGCGACCGCTAAAGCTGCACACCGCTTGGCCCGTCGGTACCCGTCCACTGCCTCCGGAGTCCTATGAGCCAAAAGAACCCGATAGGACTCCTTCTTCAGCTTGACGGCATCCCTCACTGCTGGTGTCCACCAACGGGTTCTGGGATTACCGCCACGACAGGCACCAACAACCTTGCGGCCACAGCTCCAATCAGCCGCCTCGACAATAGAGGTTCGGAACATGGTCCACTCGGACTCAATGTCCCGCACCTCCCTCGTGACATGTTCAAAGTTCTCCCGGAGGTGTGAATTGAAACTCTCTCTGACAGGAGACTCTGCCAGACGTTCCCAGCAGACCCTCACAATGCGCTTGGGCCTGCCAGGTCTGTCCGGCATCCTCCCCCACCATCGCAGCCAACTCACCACCAGGTGGTGATCGGTAGAAAGCTCCGCCCCTCTCTTCACCCGAGTGTCCAAAACATAAGGCCGCAAATCCGATGACACAACTACAAAGTCGATCATGGAACTGCGGCCTAGGGTGTCCTGGCGCCAAGTGCACATATGGACACCCTTATGTTTGAACATGGTGTTTGTTATCGACAAACTGTGACGAGCACAAAAGTCCAATAACAAAACACCACTCGGGTTTAGATCCGGGCGACCATTCTTCCCAATCACGCCTCTCCAGGTTTCACTGTCGTTGCCAACATGAGCGTTGAAGTCTCCCAGTAGGACAAGGGAATCACCCGGAGGAGCACTTTCCAGTACTCCCTCGAGTGTACCCAAAAAGGGTGGGTATTCTGAACTGCTGTTTGGTGCGTAAGCACAAACAACAGTCAGGACCCGTCCCCCCACCCGAAGGCGAAGGGAAGCTACCCTCTCGTCCACTGGGTTGAACTCAAACGTACAGGCTTTGAGCCGGGGGGCAACCAGAATTGCGACCCCAGCCCGTCGCCTCTCACTGCCGGCAACGCCAGAGTGGAAGAGGGTCCAGTCCCTCTCGAGAGAACTGGTTCCAGAGCCCTTGCTGTGCGTCGAGGTGAGTCCGACTATATCCAGCCGGAACTTCTCTACCTCGCGCACTAGCTCAGGCTCCTTCCCCCCCAGTGAGGTGACGTTCCACGTCCCAAGAGCTAGCTTCTGTAGCCGAGGATCGGACCGCCAAGTGCCCTGCCTTCGGCTGCCGCCCAGCTCACAATGCACCCGACCTCTATGGCCCCTCCTATGAGTGGTGAGCCCATTGGAGGGATGACCCACGTTGCCTCTTCGGGCTGTGCCCGGCCGGGCCCCATGGGAACAGGCCCGACCACCAGGCGCTCGCCATCGTGCCCCAACTCCGGGCCTGGCTCCAGAGCGGGGCCCCGGTGACCCACGTCCGGGCGAGGGAAATCTGGGTTCATTTCGTTGTAATTCCATAGAAGTCTTTGAGCTGCTCTTTGTCTGATCACTCACCTAGGACCTGTTTGTCTTGGGAGACCCTACCAGGGGGCATGAAAACCCCCAGACAACATAGCTCCTAGGATCATTGGGACACGCAAACTCCTCTACCACGGTAAGGTAGCAGCTCAGAGAGGAGGCATAAGAAGTATAGTAAATCAAATGCATCTGTTCCAGACACCCTAAATTATTAACGCAAAATACATTCATTTGATTCTTGTTGACGTAGAGGGCCGAGGGGACAGCACCATTATACTTTATTGTTCACTCTGAGTTTGTTGTTGAATTTAATTATGTGTTTGTCACCTTCTTCATCAAAGTGCTGTCACTAACAATTTCTTATGGCCTGTAAGTGGCTGATATTACAGTTGCAATGGGGGATGTTTTGTTTGGGAACTCAATTCCAAGGAATGATACGGACTAGGTTGTGATGTGTAATGTGTAGCCGTACAATAAAAATGACGGTATATGGGAAAAAACGGGACAAATTGATGGCAAACATGTACATCCATTCATCCATTTTTTACCGCTTGTCCCTTTTGGGGTCGCGGGGGGTTGCTGGAGCCTATCTCAGCTGCATTCGGGCGGACCAACACAGACAGAAAACATTCACACTCACATTCACGCACTAGGGCCAATTTAGTGTTGCCAATCAACCTATCCCCAGGTGCATGTCTTTGGAGGTGGGAGGAAGCCGGAGTACCCGGAGGGAACCCACGCAGTCACGGGGAGAACATGCAAACTCCACAGGGAAAACTGAATTGTACGAAGTGTACAAAAACCAAGGGACCTCTGTATATCCCAACACTATTTACAGTAGCAACTTTTCTAGCGGCTCTAACTGGCAACCAAACTGTTGCCACACAATATTGTCCTTTGTTTTATTCTGTATATAATCATCAACAAAATAAAGGCGTATTTCGGAATCAGAATCAGAAATACTTTAACAATCCCTGAGAGGAAATTAAGATTTTCAGCACAATCCCATTCAAGAGCAGACAAATATTACAGGGAGACAGAACAGGATTGCTGACGAGTCTGCCAACTTCCGGCGGCCCTTATAAAAAAGGTGACAAACTGGTAAGGCCCCTTGTGAGGGGATCCAGACTGAGGACGGGGGGAAAAAAACTCATAGCCATAGCACACATAAACACGTGTGTAACAGGAAAACATAAAAGAACACAAAGGACATTAAATACATTAAAAGAGCAAAGCTGATGCAACCAGCCACTTCTATGCATAGCCACAAAAGTAAAAAAGTAATTTATTTTTCTTAAAAATTTACAAGTAAAGAGTATTGGGATTTACAATATTGGCCTGGTGTTAGCAGTATCAACCCTATTAAAAATCAGATGTATTTATCTTATGTTTTGAATTCTTTTACCACAGGTAGCAGCATCCGCCATAGGATGAACCATATTGGACACTTCCATGCGTGTCTTCTCAGCACTTAGCGGCACTTTGTCCAATGTGTTGGACATAATTTACTTTTTGGACCATGAGGACGATAAATGTTCATCCACCTCAGAGGAGACTCAGGTGCAGCCGTGTCCTTTTTTTCATCATAGGCGTGCTTCTGTGCTTCTTCTACTCACTGATGCTGAGAGCCAGGCTGTCGGAGCTTTCCACCCAGACAAACGTAGAAGAAAAAGAAGGTGATGATGTTTTACAGGTCAAGGTTCGGGAGGCGATTGCACGAAATGTGACGCAAGAAGAGGTCACGTTGCCTGCAAGCACCCCATCCACCCCTGTAGTTATCATCGTCAACAGGACGGATATCGAACAGTGTATTTACGTTGAACCACAACCTCCTCCCACCACCATCACGCCCACACCACGTCCTCCACCACAGCCGCCTCACAGAAAGGGTGAATACCCAGAGGACATCTTCTCAGTGGAGCAGCGACGCCAAGGCTGGGTGGTGCTACACGCCAGCGGGATGATTTACATGTTTGTGGCCCTCGCTATAGTCTGCGATGAGTTCTTCGTTCCGGCCTTAGAGGTCATCACAAACAAGCTGGACATCTCCGACGATGTGGCCGGCGCCACATTCATGGCTTCTGGCGGCTCGGCTCCGGAGCTTTTTACGTCACTGATCGGCGTCTTCGTCTCTCACAGCAACGTAGGCATCGGCACCATCATAGGCTCGGCCGTCTTCAACATCCTCTTTGTGATAGGCATGTGTGCCATCTTTTCCCGCGAAGTGCTGCACCTGACATGGTGGCCGCTCTTCCGGGACGTGTCCTTCTACACCCTGGACCTCATAATGCTTATCGTCTTCTTCCTGGACAACATGATTCTGTGGTGGGAGAGCGCCATGCTGGTGCTGGGCTACGTCAGTTATGTGTGCTTCATGAAGTTCAACAGTCACATCGAGCAGGTGGTCAAGACGCAGCTCAACAAGCACATGAGCATCGTGCAAGCATGGAGCACCCAGGACCCTAAGGTCAGTCACTGAGAGGGAGCATCAAAGTTAAAATCCATGTATGCGATACAGGCAACCATTCCTGGGGGGATGTTGACAATTAGTCACCATCATTCGTTTATTACAGGAGTCCCAAGGTGCAGCCCAGGGTCCAACATCATTCTACAACGTTTCTCATTAAAATTATCCATCCATCCATTTTCTTCCACTTAGCCTAAGCAGGGAAGCCAAGACTTTCCTCTCCCCAGCCACTTCGTCCAGCCCTTCTCGGGGAATCCCGAGGCGTTCCCAGGCCAGCCGGGAGACATAGTCTACCCAACGTATCCTGGGTCTTCCCCGTGGCCTCCTACCGGTCGGGTGTGCCCTAAACACCTCCTTCGGGTGGCATCCTGACCAGATGCCCGAACCACCTCATCTGGCTCCTCTCCATGTGGAGGCGCAGCGGATTTACTTTGAGCTCCCCGCGGAAGGCAGAGCTTCTCACCCTATCTCTAAGGGAAAGCCGAGCCACCCGGAGGAAACTAATTTCGGCCGCTTGTACCCGTGATCTTGTCCTTTCGGTCATAACCCAAAGCTCATGACCATGGATGAGGATGGAAACGTAGATCGACCGGTAAATTGAGAGCTTTGCCTTCCGGCTCCGCTCCTTCACCACAACAGATCGATACAGCGTCCACATTACTAAAGACGCCGCACCGATCTGCCTGTCGATCTCACGATCCACTCTTCCCTCACTCGAGAACAAGACTCCGAGGTACTTGCCATCTCCGAGGTACAACCCGGAGATGGCACTCCACCCTTTCCCGGGCGAGAACCATGGACCATGAAGATGTTGATTTTCATCCCAATCAACAATGTTCTTTGCATTTAATTCTTACTATTTGCGCGGATTGCTATAGGCCTGTAAAGGAACCATGATGGTATTTTTAGACACAAGTTATTGGTCAGGGGGCAGATATTTTTTCAGCGAAGAATCAAACAGAGGGGATCGGCAAAGAAAGGCATTAATTGGCGAGGACCAATAACATGCTTTTTTACGAAATTAGTCTAATTCTGATCGGTGGCCAATTGTTCGGCATGTCCCTAGAAAAAAAGTTGAAACGTTAAAGCGAGTATTTATTCAATGTACTTGTATATATGTTGCTAAATTAATTTAATCTAACATAACAGCTTATTG
The DNA here is from genome assembly GCF_033978795.1 of Nerophis ophidion. Taxonomy (NCBI): domain Eukaryota; kingdom Metazoa; phylum Chordata; class Actinopteri; order Syngnathiformes; family Syngnathidae; genus Nerophis; species Nerophis ophidion. Next base: position 22,730,417 of record NC_084635.1, read on the forward strand.
TTTGTTTAATATGCTAAACTCTCTTTTCACAGAGGTTCCTAAAGTTAAACATGCGTCTCATTATTTGTCTATAGAAAAATATTTTTGAGAATTACAGTTTAATTTTAATGCTAAGAATTTAATTTAATTAGTATATCATTCTTACAATTTACTTGAATTTAATTAAAAAAAAAAGCTATGGTATAGCTTAGACCAGTGGTTCTCAACCTTTTTTCAGTGATGTACCCCCTGTGAACATTTTTTTAAATTCAAGTACCCCCCAATCAGAGCAAAGCATTTTTGGTTGAAAAAAGGGATAAAGAAGTAAAATACAGCACTATGTCATCAGTTTCTGATTTATTAAATTGCATAACAGTGCAAAATATTGCTCATTTGTAGTGGTATTTCTGTTTGGAAAAAAAGATATGAAAATAACTAAAAAACTTGTTGAAAAATAAACAAGTGATTCAATTATAAATAAAGATTTCTACACATAGAAGTAATCATCAACTTAAAGTGCCCTCTTTGGGGATTGTAATAGAGATCCATCTGGATTCATGAACTTAATTCTAAACATTTCTTCACAAAAAAAATACATCTTTAACATCAATATTTATGGAACATGTCCACAAAAAATCTAGCTGTCAACACTGAACATTACATTGTTTAATTTCTTTTCACAGTTTATGAACTTACATTCATATTTTCTTGAATATTCAATAAATATATTTATAAAGGATTTTTTGAATTGTTGCTATTTTTAGAATATTTAAAAAAAAAATCTCACGTACCCCTTGGCATACCTTCAAGTACCCCCAGTGGTACGCGCACCCCCATTTGAGAACCGCTGGCTTACACCAAAGGTGCCCAAAATGCGTCCCTGGAGCTAATATAATTTTCGGCACCGTACATAAAAAAAAAAAAAAAGGAAAATGGTGAAATGTAATATTAAGTTAAAATTTTCATAGGTTTTATGTATCAGCTTTTTCAGCGAGACAGTTGCTTGATGATTTACCTCACTTTTTAAACCGGATGTCCATCCCGATGCAAACCTGGCAAGGAATCAAGCACTGAAACATGTCCTATTACACCACTAGGGTTAGAAATGTTAATGTTAATACCAAATACACTGTATGATATACATATTCCTGTTAAATTTACACCACTCCTTAGTATGGCTATGGTTATGGTTTAATTTGTTTCGAACATGTTAACAGATACAATGTTAAGTTAAAGCACCAACGATTGTCACACACACACACTAGGTGTTGCGAAATTATTCTCTGCATTTGACCCATCACCCTTGATCATACCCCTGGGAGGTGAGGGGAGCAGTGGGCAGCAGCAGTGGCTGCGCCCGGGAATCATTTTTGGTGATTTAATCCCCAATTCCAACCCTTGATGCTGAGTGTCAAGTAGGGAGGAAATGGGTACCATTTTTATAGTCTTTGGTATGACTTGGCCGGGGTTTGAACTCACGACCTACCAATCTCAGGGTGGACGCTCGGATACATAATTTAAAAACTACTTATGTTCATATCTATTTACAACATGTTCGAAAAGGAGTAGGAAGAAGAAAATCTTATTTAATCCTGTGGGTTCTTCCGAGGATGTTGTAGTCGTAATGATTTGTGCAGTCCTTTGAGACATTTGTGATTTGGGGCTATATAAATAAACATTGATTGATTGATTGACCCTTTTCCCAGTCATAGCAATTGCTAACATATTTGATTGTTTTTAGTGCTTTATATAAAATGAGTGTACTACGAATCAAAATTTAAATTTTGACTTTCTTTGATTCATTAGTTGGCGGCCATATGTCAAAAGTTTGGACACCCTGGTGGTATTGTTAAGCTGCTTTTAAGACATATGTGATTAATCTTGACAAAATCATGCAACCTTCAGCATTGTCAGTGCTTTCACAGTGCTTCCACAAGAGCCAATGTACAAAGTATATTATCTGTGCTTTCATCTGCACACAGCTACAAGTAAGACCTGTTCACATCCAGCGTGAGGGGAACACTGTTACAGTGTGAGCAGGTGATGTTTGTGTGCAAAGGCCTTTGATGCTGAGCAGAAAGGACTCCAGGTGTTGTGACAGGAATAAAGTGATGCAAACAAAAATACCAGCATTGGGCTCGCTAACCTAAATGAATAATGTGTTATTATTGCTATGTTTGGATCAGAAATGTAGTTGTATTGCATCCAGAATACGTGTTGTCATTTATATTCATGGCAGTGTTTCTGTATTTGAGGTATCCACCAGCACATTCTGCAATTAGCCTGAAGCACATTCACAGATTGCATGTGCTTGTTTTCTGAAGTGGACAGATTGTTACTGCATTGCAAGATGTGCTCTACTCTTTATATGTACTTGTCAACGTATTTACATATGACCTTTTAGATTTCCTTCCATACTAATGAAGCTGAAATTGTACAGGAGAGAAAAAGACGGCACTGAGGCAGGGATGTTTGTTAGCCCTAGGCGTATTTATTAATATAATAAAATGATGTGCGTAATAAATCAAAATACGTATGGTGTGACTATGTGATGCGTCTTGCTGGTGAGTGTTACCGTACAATGTTGAAGGTGCGTGTTGGAGTGGCTGGAGTGAGGTGCGAGGCGAAAGGTCGAGATCTAGGAAGGCAGCAAGAAGACCAGAGGGAATCCGGGAAAACGTGGCACACAGCTCGAAACCAGGGAATGACGAGGGGCTGCTGGATGACGACACAGGACAAGACACGATGAGCACAGATGAGGAGAAACACGGAGAGCGATAATGCACATGGAGAGGGAGCTAGAGACGTGAAGGCTTACGGTATGATACAAGTCGCTACGTTATGTCACTGGAATGCAGGTTGCGCTGGCTTAAGAGTGGAGCCTCATCAGCGTCAGGTGTGTTGATTGTAGATTGAGTTGCGCAGCTGGAGCAAAAGCGCGCAGCGGCTTGCTCAACGGAGCATGTTGAGGAATGCGCAGCGGCATGCACTTGAGCTGTGACAGAAGCATTATTATTTGGTTGATAGCTTAATTTTTTATACAGATTTTTGCATTGAATTGGTTGCCCCGGTGTATGTAATAAAATAGCCAGTCAGAGTACAATGGAACACCCACGGAATGGCTGACTAACGTCAAGATTTATAGGCAGTCACTGACATTAACGGAACCAAAACTAGCCAATGCTTGCACTGTCGCACAGTTACATGTGACTTAGACCGCAGACATTAAGAGAATGGTTTTCCATTAATGGTTTTCCTCCATTTGCACATACTTTTCTTTAGATTCTTGTGTTTTCATATATGTTATACTCCCATCTAACAAAGCTGCTGTCGTAATTTAATTGTATTTCTTGACTACAATGACAACAAAGCTTTCATACATGTGAACATCTTTTTTACAGTGGCAAACAATCCCCCAAAAAAAGAAATATGTGTATTTTGTTAGTTGCTGTAGTAAAATCTTTCATTTGCTAATTTCTCAATGAAAACGAAATCCCTGTGTGCATGTTTTTATGCTGCTTAACGAGACAGTGATTATTTTCTACGCTACTTTGTGATAATGATTAAGTTAACAGTCCTACCACACATGTCGACATAAGTCGATCCATTTTTCATAGAACAGTTTGAGAAAGACTTCTCTGCAACAAGATGCACACTTCTTAGTTCTTCTTGCATAATTTATACATACAGTGAAACACCTATATGTCGATGCGCCAGCATAAGTGGTTCACCGAAATTAGGAGAATGGGTGTGAGAATAAATGTGAGAAAGAACATTTATTTGAATTGTGCTTGTTGCTGGCATTGCAGGTTATATTTGGATGTATGTGTAATTGGATGGTCAAAATCTATGCTTAATTTCAGCTCGGGGGCCTCAAATGCGTGCGCTTATTGAGGGCCAGCGCACACGAGCATGCCTGGTGGAATTATAACGTGGTTGTCTGTGACCACGCATTTCTATGGTAATTATCTTTGCAGGGGCAGAAATGTTGTTCTAGTGCAGTGGTTCTTAAATGGGGGTACGCGTACCCCTGGGGGTACTTGAAGGTATGCCATGGGGTATGTGAGATCTTTAAAAAATATTCTAAAAAATATCAATTCAAAAATCCTTTTATAAATATATTTATTGAATAATACTTCAACAAAATGTTAATGTGAGTTCATAAACTGTGAAAAAAAATGCAACAGTGCAATATTCAGTGTTGACAGCTAGATTTTTTTGTGGTCATGTTCCATAAATATTGATGTTAAAGATTTCTTTTTTTGTGAAGAAATGTTTAGAATTAAGTTGATGAATCCAGATGAATCTCTATTACAATCCCCAAAGAGGGCACTTTAAGTTGATGATTACTTCTATGTGTAGAAATCTTTATTTATAATTGAATCACTTGTTTATTTTTCAACAATTTTTTGTTATTTTTTATCTTTTTTTCCAAATAGTTCAAGAAAGACCACTACAAATTAGCAATATTTTGCACTTTTATACAATTTAATAAATCAGAAACTGATGCAATAGTGTTATATTTTACTTCATCTCTTTTTTTCAAACAAAAATGTTTGGTCTGATTAGGGGGTACTTGAATTAAAACAAATTTTCACAGTGGGTACATCACTGAAAAAAGGTTGAGAACCACTGCTCTAGTGTACTCAGTGAAGTGTGCAGTTTGTGTAAGCAAAGTCGATGCTTGAAGGGATGTATTAGGATTGCTTGGAGGAAATATTATGTCTCTAACAAAACTTGAACTGCACATTTTAATAAAGACTTTCTTACGTAACTTTAACCTCAATCTAAATGCATACTAGATTATTATTTTGTTAGACTGTCTCGTTCTTCTTCAAAAGTCAATTGATTTAACATTTAGAGACAACTAGTGCAGCTGGTAACCAGAACGATCATGCATTTTGTGATAAAAGCATGAAATTTGGTACACTTATAGCCAAAGTTATTCTCAAAAGATTTGGATGTGGAGCCACCATTAATTTTCAAAATGGCGCCCATGGGAGCCATCTTTCAAAATGGCTGTCAGTAACAACTGTTCACTTATGAATGATGGATATAATATGATGTTTCAGACTTATTTACCATACATAGTACTTGGTAAATGTCTTTTGGATAATCTAAATGTGTCATTAAATATTCAAGATGGCTGACATCTTCAAGATTGCAGCCATCACTTTTATGACTGTCAAACCAGTATTATTTTTTATTTCCTTTTCTTTGTGCAGAATTCAAATTTGGAAACTTTACAATTGGCCAAAAGCTTCCCTCTAACTCAGAAATGGTGATCACAATAGTCACACTTGGTGACCACTGGTCACCTACAACTAGATGGCAGCCATATTTCTGAAATTAAATCTATCATTTCAAGTACACTATCATCTATTTTATTGTAATTGAAATGTTACCCAATGAAAAAAAAGGTCCCATTCATCAAAGATGTACAATATTTGGTCAGTGCAATGGAACACTTTGGAAATCCATTTGAAGAGGAAAGCAAGGACCTGATTGTTCTCCACTCAAAGGAACTTGCTGGACCTTCAGCTGCTGAGGTAGTCAGAAAGGTGAGGCAGATAGGAGAGCACCAATTTGAAGCTTTCGCCAAAGAACACCTTGTTGAGAGAACAAAGACAGTGGACAACACCATACCAAGAAATAAGCTTCTGGTGTTTTGTACTTCAACCATGAGGAGAGTATCAAAACCGAAACCGAAAATGGTCTCTCTCAAACAGGACATGGAGCTCTTTTCAAGGTTATTCATTGCTTGCCAGACCCGAGATGGAAACCTAGAGAAGTTCTTTCGACACGAGAACCAACCATGTCCACCAGCTCTTTCTGATGGGGGAGGTCTCCGACTGGGAGTGAAGAGTGATCTGCTTCCATGCCTGGAACAAGTTCACAGTGCATACTCTGACAGTCCAAAGGTTACCTGCACCATTGTAGATGGGGCAGCCATCATCCAGATGCTGAAACCAAGTTCAGTAAAAACCTTCAATGACTATGCCCATGTGATCTTCATTCCATATCTGACCAGAAAGTTTAAAACTGTGTCCAGGCTTGATCTGATGTGGGACCGCTACTTGTCTGACTCTCTGAAAGCTGCTACGAGAGCAAAGTGTGGCACTGGAATTCAGAGACATGTGGTAGGTGATGCAGCCATTCCCAGGAACTGGCAAAACTTTCTTTGAGTTGACAGCAATAAGACTGAGTTGTTTGCCATTCTCTCAGAGGCTTTGCTCAGATGGTTTGTGCATGAGGATAAACAGCTTGTCATCACAAGTGACATGGAAGTCCTTAGCAAGCCACCTCTCCCAGATAGGACATCGATTGCTCCTTGGACGCACGAGGAAGCGGATAGTCGCATGTTATTGCACGTAGCCCATGCAGCAAGAAATGGCGACCACAAAATTGTGATTCAAACAGTTGATACTGATGTTGTGGTGCTGGCTGTGGCAGTGGCTCAGACTCTACAACAGAGGATGAGCTTTGGTTGGCTTTCGGTACTGGTAAGAATTTTCGATATTTGGCAGCCCATGAAATTGCAGCAGAGCTCGGGCCCGAGACAGCATGTGCACTACCAGGGTTCCAGGCATTGACGGGTTGTGATACTGTGTCAAGCTTTGTTGGCCATGGGAAAAAGACTGCATGGGCTGTATGGTCTGTGCTTCCAGAACTTACACATGCCCTGTTGAATGTGTCTTCAGCCCCAGATGACATACCACAGGAGGTAATGGCCACCACAATTGAGAGGTTTATTATCTTTGTCTATGACCGAACCAGCACATGTACAGAAATCAATACGGCAAGGAAGAAGTTATTTGCAAAGAGGCACAATGTGCAAACAATCCCCCCTACCAAGGCTGCCCTAGAAGAGCATGTTAAGAGAGCTGTATACCAAGGAGAGCACGTGTGGGGTACAGTCCTGGTGTCAACACCAGAACTACCTTCACCGTGCGAATGGGGCTGCTCAAAGTCACCTGAGGGGGACTATGAACCCTTCTGGACATGCCTACCAGATGCAGGACAGTCAAGTTATAAAATTGTCTCATGCAAATGCAAGAAGGGTTGTGTTGGGCAGTGTAAGTGCCAAAAATCCCACTTACCGTGCACAGCCCTTTGTGTCTGTGAAGGCGAGTGTGACTAGTCTTCCCTGTGATAGACCCTAGGTTTCCCTTGCTTAACATAAGTATTTTGAGATAGAAAGAAGATTCTTAGAAATTCCAAAGTTCCCAATTCAAATTCTGCATCAAGATAAATGTATAATTAAACATAGAGATCATCCATATCTAACCAGTTAGCGGCCATTTTGAATTTTCTATGAAAATGTTCCACTATCCAAAATACATTTACCAAGTAGTATGAATGGTAAGTAAGTCTGAAATATCATATTAAATTCATCATTCATAAGAAAACAGTTGTTGCTGGCGGACATTTTGAAAGATGGCTGCCATGGGGGCCATGTTGAAAATTCATGATGGCTCTACATCCAAATCTTTTGAGAATGCCTTTGGCTATAAATGTACCAAATTTCATGCTTTTATCCCAAAATGCACAATTCCTTTATATTTTGGAACTAACCTCTTGTACTAAACAGTGTATTGTCGTGACGTGATCACAGCTAGAAATGTGAATGCTTGAAAATGACAAACCATAGCTGACCCTGACCTAACAGGAGAGGGACCCAACAACCTCGCCTCCACCTCGTCCCGCTGCCTTCGCTGAGAAAAATAAAGAAGATAAATCCAAGCATCAATCGGAGCTTCTTCAGAGCCCTCTTCCATCAAGCAAGCCACCTGATCTACAAGAGGACAAAGACAAACTCAGGGTACAAAAAGCTTTTTTTTTTTTATGCATCAGTGAATTGAAAGTTTCTTATCAAATATGTTTCTCATTTTAGAAGGTTTTCCATCCGTACAATGTATTCCATCACATAAGAAAGACATGAAACTTTTAAATAATTTAAATTAATTGAGTTTCTAGTTTGAAGTTCTTCATCATCAGGATTATTTTGATCTGTAGTCCCTCCAATTTCCTGGTTGAACTTTTCTTCTTACAGTAGCCAACTAATGTGACATACATTGTTTTCAATCTAGTGTAATATTTTCCAATTGTAGCACAGTGGTACCTTGGTTTTTGTTTGTAATCCCTTCCAAAATCATATAATAGAAATCTTAGAAATCCCACGATTTGGATATTTATTTCTTCATGCTTCACTGGTGTTTTTTCTTCAGTAGTTGTGATTTGTTTCTGAGATCGATACACATTAAATGTGTAACATTTTGCAGATAACAACTTTATCTAACAGCTAGAAATATATTTTCTCTATTCGTCTTTCGACTCATCCTTGTTGTCTTGTGTCTTGTCTTTTAACTGTTTATAGCTGAGTAGTACTAGATAGTCATTTGTTTTATTTTATTATATTTTTTATATATTTAGTCATTTTGGAAATTTTTTCCCACAATATTATTACTCTAAAATGTGTCAAAATTAATTTTGGTTTGAGTTACATTGTTTATAAATTGGTGTTTTCTTGTGGGCCAATCTGGACCAAAATGTCCCCACTGGCTGAAAGTGACTAGATGTATTGAAGGAAGCCACTTTACTCACCCCACATATAACCAGCACTTTACAGTTGTATTGCAAATTGTAAGCAATTTCACACCACAAAGCTATAGGATGCCGGTATAATTCCATCGGTCGACCGATTAGTCGACATCCCTAATTTTTTTTGTCCACATTTATGCAGGTACGTCCTGTTCTGCAGCGAGGCGGGAGCGCTGCCTCCCTCCACAACACATTATTAAGGAGCACCATTTTCCAGCTGATGATCCACACACTGGACCCACTGGGAGAAGGTACAGTAACAGGGTTCGTAGTAATCCTTGTGGTAATTTATTTATCTGTGACATATTTTGAGATGCGTTCTTATAAAAGATTGAGTTACTTGACCATAATGACAAGAAGTACAGACCCCGTTTCCATATGAGTTGAGAAATTGTGTTAGATGTTAATATAAACGGAATACAATGATTTGCAAATCATTTTCAACCCATATTCAGTTGAATATGCTACAAACACAACATATTTGATGTTCAAACTGATAAACATTTTTTGTTGTTGCAAATAATCATTAACTTTAGAATTTGATGCCAGCAACACGTGACAAAGAAGTTGGGAAAGGTGGCAATAAATACTGATAAAGTTGAGGAATGCTCATCAAACACTTATTTGGAACATCCCACAGGTGTGCCGGCTAATTGGGAACGGGTGGGTGCCATGATTGGGTGTAAAGGCAGCTTCCATGAAATGCTCAGTAATTCACAAACAAGGATGGGGCGAGGGTCACCACTCTGTAAGCAAATTGTCGAACAGTTTTAGAATAACATTTCTCAACGAGCTATTGCAAGGAATTTAGGGATTTTACCATCTACGGTCCTTAAAATCATCAAAAGGTTCAGAGAATCTGGAGAAATCACTGCACGTAAGTGATGATATTACAGACCTTTGATCTCCCAGGCGGTACTGCATCAAAAACCGAAATCAGTGTGTAAAGGATATCACCACATGGGCTCAGGAACACTTCATAAAACCACTGTCAGTAGCTACAGTTGGTCGCTACATCTGTAAGTGCAAGTTAAAACTCTACTATGCAAAGCCAAACCCTGTTATCAACAGCACCCAGAAACGCCGCCCGCTTCGCTGGGCCTGAGCTTATCTAGGATGGACTGATGCAAAGTGGAAAAGTGTCCTGTGGTTTGACGAGTCCACATTTCCAATTATATTTGGAAACTGTGGACGTGGTGTCCTCCAGAGCAAAGGGGAATATAACCATCCGGATTGTTAAAGGCGCAAAGTTCTAAAGCCAGCATCTGTGATGGTATGGGGGTGTATTAGTGCCCAAGGCATGGGTAACTTACACATCTGTGAAGGCACCATTAATGCTGAATGGTCCATACAGGTTTTGGAGCAACATATGTTGTTATCCAAGCAACGTTATCATAGACACCCCTGCTTATTTCAGCAAGACAATGCCAAGGCACATGTTACAACAGCGTGGCTTCGTAGTAAAAGAGTGTGGGTACTTTCCTGGCCTGCCTGCAGTCCAGACCTGTCTCCCATCGAAAATGTGTGGCACATTATGAAGCGTAAAATACGATACCGGAGACCCCGGACTGTTGAACGACTGAAGTTCTACATAAAACAAGAATGGGAAAGAATTCCACTTTCAAATCTTCAACAATAAGTTTCCTCAGTTCCCAAATGTTTATTGAGTGTTGTTAAAAGAAAAGGTGATGTTACACAGTGGTGAACATGCCCTTTCCCAACTACTTTGGCACATGTTGCAGCCATGAAATTCTAAGTTAATTATTATTTGCAAAAAAAAAAAAAAAGTCTGAGTTTGAACATCAAATATATTGTCTTTGTAGTGCATTCAACTGAGTATGGGTTGAAAATGATTTGCAAATCATTGTATTCCGTTTATATTTACATCTAACACAATTTCCCAACTCATATGGAAATGTTTTTTGTACAAAGTGGATGAAATTATAAAAGAGGAGGACTTTGTCCACATTCTTCAACTTTACTACAAATTCAAGGTTGAAACTTGGACATCGTTTGGTGTTCCAACAGAACAATAATTGGTTTTGGAATGAATAGAGCAGGCAAACTGCTCTTTTGTGGGGGAATTTTCCCCATCATTCACAGTCCTTATGTAAGACAAGAACACAACTTTTTATTATTTTTTTCTCGCTTAAACGCTAGCAAAGCCAGCAACAACTGAACTAATGGGAGTCATGACAAAATTGCGTCTATTGCGCCCAATAAACCCATTAAAAACATCCAAAAACCACCAACAATACTCCATTTACATTTCCTGTCCTTAATATTAACCAAGTATTAGCGATATTGTCATTGTAAGCACTAATGTTACGGACCTACTTTTAGTGCCGCATTGATAACGAGCCATTGTGCTATATTGACATGAGCTGGTGAGCTGCTCTCTCGCCTCTGAGCTTGTGAATGTTAATTATATATCATAAATCATGTTTCCCCTGGATAGTTAAAGGATGTGGCCATTAAACTGAGGAGTTGGTCAACTTTGACAGCCAATTTAGACCCGGAATAGGCGAGAAAGACATGAAAAGATGCTGGTGTGCACCCATTTTTTCTTTCTTTAAACTGTTGTGAGGATAATGATACATTTTTCATCTAAATGAGAAGATATGAACATACCATCCGTTGTCATCACTGTAAGAGCAGACATTGTACAGTAAGTTTTTTTTTTTGTTGTCTCTCACAAAGTCTGCCGTGAGTTGTCATCAGTGTTGCTGAAGGGAAAAGTGAATGCTGTGATGGCTCTTTGAAATTATTGTGCCGGCATATGCTTAAAATTAGTAAAGTATGTAAATATTTCTTATTATAAATGTGTCTGTTTAAACATTACATACAGTACAGTACTTACAGCATGTATATTAAACATTTTTATGCAGGTTTTTGGAAGCATATTAGAGCGATTTTCATTGGCCCATTGTTGGCTGACTTTTGCTTTTACGCATTAGAGTGCATTAAAAAAAAGAAAATCATACAATACGTGTGCTTATCTTACATAGGGATTGTGAATATTGGTAAAATTCTAAAAAAAAGTGAACCATTTGATTGACCTTTTACTATATTATCGGAACGCTAGAACAAAATACAAACATTGTTACATTGATAGGTGTTGCTAACTGAAGTATTTGTGATGGGTCTGTCTTCGACTTAGTTTCTACCGTCAAATCTGATTGGTCAGATTTTGTCTATAGTCAAATCTCTGTTACCGTTTTTTTTGTTTTTGTTTGTTTTTTTCAAGAGCACAGCTAATGGGGATCCCACAAATAAACATCACAATTGCAACTCGGCGAAAATGGGATGATTTGCAGCTTTGGTTCTGGCACAGCACTGTGAAGACTGTCAAATTTGACTATCTAGATGAGTGAGAGTAAATGTGGTAACAAGCTCTCTGTAGGTGAAACTGCAGAAGATCCATTACCAGAAGGGAGCCGCGAGAAAGGCCTCGTGCCATAGCAAACTGGTCAAAGCTACACACTCTGGGCAAAGACGGCAGACTTTGGGCAGTCCTAGGTGCGCGTGACATGGCGAGGGGGTTGGATCTATTCCGACTATGAAGCACTCTAAAAAAACCTCCATTAACATATTATATACTGTACATGCTGTAATATGTAATGTAGTAACAGGCACTTTAATAACGTGATATTTTCGGATTTTGTTCATTTTAAAGGCCTACTGAAACCCACTACTATCGACCACGCAGTCTGATAGTTTATATATCAATGATGAAATATTAACATTGCAACACATGCCAATACGGCCGGTTTAGTTTACTAAATTGCAATTGTAAATTTCGCGTGGAAGTAACATGCTAAAACGTTGCGATATGATGACGTGTGCGCGTGACGTCACGCATTGTAGAGGACATTTTGGTCTAGCACCGTTCACAGCTATAAGTCGTCTCTTTTCATCGCATAATTCCACAGTATTATGAACATCTGTGTTGCTGAATCTTTTGCAATTTGTTCAATTAATAATGAAGACGTCAAAGAAGAAAAATGTAGGTGGGAAGCGATGTATTGCGGCCACCTTTAACAACACAAACACAGCCGGTGTTTCCTTGATTACATTCCCGAAAGATGACGGTGAAGCTTTACTATGGAACAGGGTGGTCAAGTGAACATGGTTCCCTACCACATGTCAACCGACAGGTTTCGGTGAGAAAATGGTGGTAATAAGTCGGCTCTTACCGTAGACATGAGCGGAGAGCTTGCGTCGTCCTGCACCTGTCAAAGAGGCAGCTGCGGACTCTCTTGCCTCCTTCCACCAGACGCCCCCGACCGTCGGATGCTTCCAACGTGGAGGAAGCATCGGCTGCCTTCACCTCGTCGAAAAACGTGGCTTCCCTCGGAGACACTGGCGGTCACCACACCTGTGGCCACACCCCTCCGACCTTCAGGTTGTACAGGTACGACCATATAATCTCACTAAAACACTAGTAACACAATAAGCAAATAAGGGATTTTCCAGAATTATCCGAGTAAATTTGTCTAATAACTTCTGAATCGCTCTGCCGTCTAGTTTTTTTTTGTGTGTGTTTTTTTCTAGTCCTTCACTCTCACTTTCCTCATCCACGAATCTTTCATCCTCGCTCAAATTAATGGGGAAATCGTCGCTCTCTTGGTCCGAATCGCTCTCGCTGCTGGTGGCCATGATTGTAAACAATGTGAGGATATGAGGAGCTCCTCAACCTGTTTCGTCATACGCACATCGTCTGCTACTTCCGGTACAGGCAAGGCTTTTTTATTAGCGACCAAAAGTTGCGAACTTTATCGTTGATGTTCTCTACTAAATCCTTTCAGCAAAAATATGGCAATATCGCGAAATGATCAAGTATTACACATAGAATGGACCTGCTATCCCCGTTTAAATGAGAAAATCTCATTTCAGTAGGCCTTTAAGCATTACAGCGGCACATTGATTTCACAGAGCCCATCACAACATTTGCTATTTCCTCCAACTTTAACAACACTACTAATAATGGCAGACTTTATTAGAGCAAACTAAAACTACTTTGAAGAAATGATGATCCAGAACTGTATATTTTTGAACCTGAATATAAGGAGGATGAGCTACTGATTTTAGAAGCTAAAACCACTTTGAAGAAATGATGATCCAGAACTGTATATTTTTGAACCTGAATATAAGGAGGATGAGCTACTGATTTTAGAAGCAAAACAGTAAGCAATATAAGTGAAACACCAAGCATTATAAACTAAAAATACAAACTGTTTGCTTTCATTGTGATGCTGGCTGATGGGATGTTTCTATCTCTCGGCCGAAGACTTGTGTTGCCCATTTAGAAAATTAATTCATCATAATCCTCACTCCTCAGGTAAGAAAAAAAAAGTGGGAGCAAACAAGCATTTTGTCGCGTTTTCCTAGTGGTCTAAATCGAATTTTAAAGTTGGCCAACTTTTCGGGTTATTGAAAAAACCTTCTATATACAGGTGTGAGGAATGTTTTATAGTCTAGCACAGTGGTTCTTAAGCTTTTTTCAGTTGTGTACCCCCTGTGAAATTTTTTTTCATTCAAGTACCCCCTAATCAGAGCAAAGCATTTTTGGTTGAAGAAAAGAGATGAAGTAAAATACAGCACCATGTCATCAGTTTCTAATTTATTAAATTGTATAACAGTTCAAAATATTGCTCATTTGTAGTGGTCTTTCTTGAACTATTTGGGAAAAAAAGATATAAAAATAACTAAAAACTTGTTGAAAAATAAACAAGGGATTCAAACATTAATAAAGATTTCTACACATAAGGTGCCCTCTTTGGGGATTGTAACAGATATCCATCTGGATTCATGAACTTAATTCTAAACATTTCTTCACAAAAAAATAAATCTTTAACATCAATATATATGGAACATGTCGACAAAGAATCAAGCCGTCAACACTGAATATTGCATTGTGGCATTTCTTTTTACAGGTTATGAACTTACATTCGTCTTTTGTTGAAGTATTATTCAATAAATATATTTACAAAGGATTTTTAAATTGTTGCTATTTTTAGAATTTAAAAAAAAATGTCACATACCCCTTGTCATACCTTCAAGTACCCCCAAGGGTACGCGTACCCCCATTTGAGAACCACTGGTCCAGCACACACTTTTACCAGCTCAGAGGCAATGCAGCAGCTCAGTAGGTTAATAGCTGCATACGCTAGTTACCTCTTTGTGATCAATGCACTGTTCCTAAAAGTAATTCCTCGGCTTTAGTTCCTAAAATAAAAATGTTGCTAATACTGTGCAGGTCACAACATGTAAATGGAATACAGTTGAAGGTTTTTTAAATTTTTTTAGAGGACTATATAGGCACAATAGATTACTACAATTTATCGTAACAGAAAAACTCCAAGCAATTTTTTTGCTGCAAATCCTTTCCATTATTGAGTATAGAAAGTCCATCCATCTATCCCTTTTTTACCGCTTGTCCCTTATGTGTAATTCCATATATGAAAAAACAAGTTGGAAAAAAGCAGGCCCCTTGTAAATAGTGCAGTAAAGCTGATCCGTGACTTGGTCGGTCTGTCCGATCCAGATTGTCCACACAGTCTTCCCTGTGAGTCAGAGTAGCTCGATAAGGCCTAGTGACCTTCAGCTTGTATTCAAAATGGTGGGACTGGATTCTTCACTCTGGCAGCACTCAATCACAGCTGATTCCTAATCAGCTTTTCAATTTAGGCTCATACAAGCTGGATAAAGACCAGCATTTTAGCAGACCAAGCTCTTTATCGCTATGGAAATAGTAGAACACACCTGGGCTTTATACCATCACCAAGGCAACTTGCATCATCAGCATCTTTTAGATCAGAAAATGGGATCTGGCTTTTAAACAGCATAATCAAGGAGACTGTACCTGTTTAGATGGAAACATCATGCTGTTACGGGTGTGTTTATTCTTCAGGTACAATAAACACTGTTATGCTTTTATTGTGAACCTTTTCACCAAACAGGATGTCACTGTGTGCTGGTTTTTAATTCATTTTGCAGATTTTATTGCAGTGTAGATAGACAGAAGTTGGCTTTCTGTTGTTGTTTAATGCTGATTTTTGATAATGATGTAGTTACAAATACTACAACACATGTTGACGAATGCAGTCAATATGTCGGCGTTGACTTGAGGGGGATATTTTGGTGATAAGAAGAACATCAAGGAATGTAGTGAAGTGTGGTGAGGTTCATGTGCGGTGAGATTTGGCTCATTTGGAGTTTTTTAAACTTTAAATTATTGTGTTGTATTAAATGTTAATACAAGTTGCTAATATAGTGAATAAAAATGAATGTAAGAGAATAATTTGGTTTAAATATCGATTTCGAATCGGTAATTTAATTTCAAAATATATTGTAGAAGCAGAAGTATTTAATCCCACTCCTGATCCGTCTTTACTTTAGATAACCATTTGTAAAATACAAATCACGTGCATTTATGTGGGTACACAAAGTGTTATCAAGACCAGAAACAGACTTGGGATTTCTGTTTCAGATTCAACCGTTAGTGGGGCGTTCAAACCCCCTACTACAACAAAAGCTAGGGGAGGTAAGAGTGCTACCACTATTGTGGCCTCACTGTACGTCCTTGTGCTGCATTTGTGTTTAAAAACTTTGACCATAAAATACCGTATTTCCTTGAATTGCCGCTGGGGCGCTAATTAATTTAACTCTTCTAACTCCCGCGCTTACCAAAGGCATGCGGTAAAAGTAAGCATGCGCTAATTATTTTAAAACCTCTTCTCACTCCGGCACTTACCAAAGGCATGCAGTAAACATTTGAGTGTGATGTAATCTTGGACCTTAAATCCTACTGAATAGCTCTTAATCTTCTTAGCCTTATGCTATTTCAAATTACCGGTATTTAAATCAGCCTCCTCCATTTTGAAAATGATGACAGGGGAAGTGTCACTTGTGACGTCACGAGTTTGACCAGGCGGTAATACTAAGCATGCGCTAATTATTTTGCGAAGCGATTTTGACCCGGCAGTAATTCAAGGTAGGCGCATACTATATGCCCTGTGGCAATTCAAGGAAATACGGTATGTCAAATATATAGTTAAAGCTTTTTCTTCTCAGTGAAAAGTATTTTAAGAAGCTCATACATTTAGCAGTATGTGATAGCGTACTTACAATTAATGTGCATTTCTTCAGAGACCTCCACTAATAGCAATGTCAGAGGAGAGGGGTTAATGCAAAAGAAAGGTAAGGTATTTGTGGTGGGTTTGTTGCATGTAAGTTTGTAGTCGCATGTCAACATGGTATTGTAGCCTGATTGTGTGTTTGCATGCAGTTTGTAATGTAGTTTGCATTGTTGTTGTTTTTTTGCATTTGGTTTAATTAACTGACTTTTTCCATATACTTTTAAATTATGTGAGAATATCTCAGAGGACAGTTATTTTATGGGTTGTGTTTTTATCATAGGTTTGTTGGCTTTTTTTCCCCATAACAATGGTTTTCCGTTTTGTTAGTAATCGTCCGAAGCAATTTTTAAGATTTTTGACATCCAAAAACAACAACATAATACACGTTTCACAGAAAATAATTATTGTTACAGTGCATCCGGAAAGTATTCGTAGAACTTCACTTTTTCCACATTTTGTTAAGTTACAGGAATATTCCAAAATGGAATGAATCCATTTTTGTCCTCAAAATTCTACACAATACCCCATAATGACAATTTTTTTTTTTTATTCAATTGTCAGGTCAGGTCGGTTGGATCTGCTACTGGTAACCTGTAATCCAGTACAACCTGTTTCAGGGTTGGGCTGCCGGCGACTCAACTGGTACTCCCATCAGTCCCCAACTGGGGCTGTTGAGGTGGGTAGTTAGACACCCTGGTGGAAGCAAAAACAAGATTCGCCAAAGGCCAAAGGGCGCTCGCCCTTCAGCCATCTAGCAGGGTAGGAAGAGCTCAACATCCTTGGGTGGACGTTTTCCTAGGAGAAGGACAACTCTGACTACAAACCTGGGTATGTAATACCCGTAGATTTGGTGTTTACACTGCACCAATGGGCGGATGAGCTGCACAAACCAGCAAAACGGCCAGAGCAGAGGAGGTTTATACATAGACTCAACGACCATGTGTAAAGGAGTAAACCTTCCAAAATCAGGAGTGGAGCCCTGAAGGCGGATTGGTGCTTTGCAAACACTGTTTCGGCAGCTCCTGCAGCCAAGCTGATGCCAAACGTCATGCTCAGCATTCCTTTGGATTTTATCAGCAAGGCGGAGAGGGGGATCCTGACGACTGGGCAACCCAGCATCTCCATATGTAATGCCCAGGCTTACGCTCTGGAGATGACTCTCCAGCTTCACTTTAACCAAGTGTAGAAACAACACCGATTCTGACAGTTATGGGTTATAAGCCCCCATCCAATTGGCGTAGGAAAGGGGCGCCACGGGTCAGTTTCGACGGTGGAAGGGATCATCGAATCTTATTGGTTGACTACCGTCCGCCTTAAGCCAGGCAGCCCCTGGTCAAAAAGGTGACGTCCCGCCAACGTTTGCCTGCTTCAGTGGGTGCCAGGAGTTCAGTGTACTGCAAAGGCATGAAAAGCAGACTGTTAATTTTATGTACCAGACAAACAAAACAAGAAAAGAAAGAAGACTCCAGCTCTTTGATTAGCAAGCTGGAATGTGAGAACAATGTGCACAGGAACCTGATGACCTTCGTGAAGTGGACGACGCCAGAAAGATGGCCATCATAGATAAGGAGCTTGCCAGGCTTGATGTCAACATAGCTGCTCTTCAAGAAACTAGGTTGGCCTCCAGTGGGTCCCTCACAGAGGCTAACCATACGTTCTTTTGGAAAGGTAGAGAACCTGAGGAGCCTCGCCAGCAAGGAGTTGGTTTTGGCCTCAGTGGAACCTCCATCAGGAGGTATGGAGCGATTGCTGTCTATCCGTCTCAGCATTGTTACAGGTCCAGTGAACATTCTCTGTCTATGCTCCTACTCTTTCTTCAACTGAGGATATTAAACATAAATTCTATGAGCGACTTGATGAGCAGATCAAGTGTTTTCCTAAAGATGAATGCTTAATCGTCCTTGGAAATTTTAATGCCAGAGTAGGCGCAGACCATGCATCTTGGCCATCTTGCTTGGGATGCCATGGCATCGGAAAGATGAACATAAATGGCCAGAGGCTGCTGGAACTCTGCCTCTATCACAACCTCTGTATTATAAACACCTTTTTTAAGAGCAAACCATCGCGCAAAGTATCATGGAAACATCCCAGGTCTCATCGATGGCATCAGCTTGATCTGATAATCACTAGGCGGTCGTCACTAAAATTCACCGCTCCAAGGCAAAGAGTCGTGCCTGCTTTGACACATCAAAGATGTCAATTTCATGCAAGGTGGATGATTATGTATCAACCCTGGACCAAGCTCTTCAAAACCTGCTGAAGTATAATGCTACAGCAAAATGGAACGCCATGAAAGAAGCAATTTACAATACAGCTATTTCTACTTTTGGGAAGAAAGAAAGAACTAGGCATTAAACCAGTCGTGACTATCTACCAATCATGGAACCAGCAATTGAGGGCAAACGCAAAGCATTTTTGGCATACAAGAGGTGTCCAAATGCTCAGTCGCTTGCGACACTCAAAAGTACTCGTGGTTCCACACAGCGCATTGCCAGACAGTGTGCAAACAACTATTGGCAGCAGCTCTGCGAAGATATCCAGATGAGTGCTGAATCTGGTAACATCCGTGGCATGTACAACGGTATCAAGAAAGTAGTAGGACCTGCTCTAAAACGGACTACTCCAATTAAATCTCGGCTAAGTGAGAAGATTACCAATCGTGAAGAACAGATGGTCAGATGGGTCGAGCACTACCCAGAACTATACAGCCGTGAACCAACTGTCTCTGATGCTGCTCTAAATTATACGAAGGAGCTACCAATCATGAATGAACTCGACGGAGTGCCTACAATGGCAGAGCTTGAAAAAGTTATTGATTCACTTCCATCTGACAAAGCACCAGGTAATGATAACATTCCACCTGAAGCTATCAAGCAAGGGAAGCCTGCCCTATTTAAACCACTATACGAATTACTGTGTCTTTGCTGGGAGGAAGAAGGAGTACCTCAGGACATACGTGGTGCCCCTATTGTGACACTTTATAAGAATAAAGGGGACCGCTGTGACTACAATAGCTATAGAGGAATTTCTCTCTTGAACATCGTTTGAAAGGTTTATGCAAGCATAATCCTAAACAGGCTACAGATACTTGCAGATCGTATCTATCCTGAATCCCAATGTGGTTTCAGGGCTGGAAAATCGAAGACTGACATGATATTTTCAGTCAGGCAAATTCAAGAGAAGAGTAGAGAACATGGTCAACCTCTTTACATGATGTTCATAGATCTAACTAAGGCTATCGATCTTGTCAGCAGGAAGGGCCTATTCAAGCTTCTACAAAAGATTGGATGTCCTCCAAAACTACTCAGCATGTTAATCTCTTTCCATTCCAACATGAAGGGACCCGTCTTATATGATGGTACTTGTTCAGACTCCTTCTCTATCAACAGTGGTGTTAAGCAGGGCTGTGTCTTAGCACCAACTCTTTTTGGAATATTCTTCTCTATACTCCTGTCCTACGCTTTTGACACATCCATTGAGGGTGTCTATCTACACACGGTCTGACGGCAAATTGTTCAATCTGGCAAGATTACGTGCGAAGACCAAAAGGAGGTCAGTGTTAATCCGACAGATGCTTTTTGCAGACGATGCTGCTCTTGTTAACAACACCAAAGAAGCTAAGTGACTGTTTTGCGAATGCTTGTGAACAGTTTGGACTTACAGTTAGCCTGCAGAAAACCAATGTTAGTGTTCAAGGTGCTGCAAATCCTGTTATCAAGATGAATGGTGTCACTTTAGAAGTAGTAGATAATTTTATCTACCTAGGCTCGACAATCAGCAATAAACTCTCGCTTGATGTTGAACTTGAAAGGAGGCTTGGAAAGGCTAATACCATCATGGCTAAACTAGCAAAACGAGTATGGGAAAACAACGCTCTTACTCAACATACAAAGATCCGAGTTTATCAGGCCTGTGTTCTCAGCACTTTACTCTACGCAAGCGAGACCTGGACTACTTACATGAGACAAGAGCGTCGACTTAACGCTTTCCGCATGCGGTGCATCAAACCTATCCTTGGTATTAGTTGGCAGGACTATATTCCACACAGTGTCATTCTTTAGCGGGCTAATATCCATAGCATGAACTCTCTTCTTAGCCAGCGCCGTCTTCGATGGCTGGGACATGTTCGGCAGGACGGACGGCTTCCCAAGGAAAACTAGCTGCTGGTTCCAGACGTTTTGTTCGTCCCTCCCTCCGGTTCAAGGACGCATGCAAGAGAGATCTGAAGGCGTGTAATATTCCTCAGAGCAGCTGGGAGACACAGGCGGAGAACCGAAATGTCTGGCGTCAAGCGGTTAGACGGAGTATTGCAGAGGCTGATTTGAGGAGAGGCCAGCTCGCAGAGGAGAAGAGAGACAGGAGGAAACATACTGCAAATACCATTGCACAGCAGGAGTGGGACGAAGTCTCTACACATGTTTGTGCAAAGTGCAACAGGTACTGTCACTCAAGAATTGGATTGTACAGCCATGCTAGGCAGTGTCAGCAAACCTGAATGTACCGTATCAACAAAACATCAAGTTAAAATGTGAAAATTATAATTAAATAAGTACATTGTATAATTACAACATTCATTAAAACTGAAAAGATAATACAAATAATTGACTAAAATAGGATGACAAAACTATTTAAAAAAAAATAAACTATTAATAATAAAGTACCATCACAAAATAAAAAAAACAAAACATTAAACATCGAATCGAAATAAGTGTCTGACACAAGAGCGTAAATTAGCATGGTCATCTGTGACTAAGCTGCCAAAGAAGACTTACAATTAATGTGCATTTCTTCAGAGACCTCCATTAATAGCAATGTCAGAGGAGAGGGGTTAATGCAAAAGAAAGGTAAGGTATTTGTGGTGGGTTTGTTGCATGTAAGTTTGTTGTCGCATGTCAACACGGGATTGTAGCCTGATTGTGTGTTTGCATGCAGTTTGTAATGTAGTTTGCATTGTTTTTTTTTTTTTTTGCATTTGGTTTAATTAACTGACTTTTTCTAAATACTTTTAAATTATCTGAGAATATCTTAGAGGACAGTTCTTTTATGGGTTGGGTTTTTATCATAGGTTTGTTGGCTTTTGTATTCCATAACAATGGTTTCCGTTTTGTTAGTAATCATCCGAAGCAATTTTCAAGATTTTTGACACCCAAAAACAACGACACAATACACGTTTCACAGAAAATAATTATTTTTCCAGTGCATCCGGAAAGTATTCGTAGAACTTCACTTTTTCCACATTTTGTTAAGTTACAGGAATATTCCAAAATGGAATGAATCCATTTTTGTCCTCAAAATTCTACACAATACCCCACAATGACAATTTTTTTTTTCATTTTAATTTTGCAAATTTATTTAATAAAAAACTAAAAAGCACATGTAGGTCTACATAAGTATTCATAGCCTTTGCTCAATACTTTGTTGATGCACCTTTGGTAGCAATTACAGCCTCAAGTCTTTTTGAGTACGATGCTACAAGCTTGGCACACCTGTCTCTGGGCAGTTTCGCCAATTCCTCTTTGCCCATTCCGCTTAGCAGCACCTCTCATGCTCCATCACAAGTGCTGGTTTTCATCCAGGAAGTCTCTGTACTTTGCTGCATTCATCTTAGTCCTTTCAGGGTGGTGACCAAGAACCCAATGGTCACTCCATCAGAGCTACAGCATTACCCTGTGGAAAGAGGAGAACCATCTCTGCAGCAATCCACCAATCAGAACTGTATGTATGTAGTGGCCAGACGGAAGCTATTTCTTCGTAAAAAGTTTGCCAAAATGCACCTGAAATACCCTCAGGCCAAAATTCTCTGGTCTGATGAGACAACAATTTAGTTCTTTGGCATGAATGCCAGGGCGTCATGTTTAGAGAGCCAATACCATCCCTACAGTGAAGCATGGTGGTGGCAGCATCATGCTGTGGGGATGTTTTTCAGTGGCAGGAACTGGGAGACTTGTCAGGATAGAGGAAACGATGAATGCAGCAATGTACAGTGACAAAAAAACGTTTTCACATTTTGATTGTGGGGTATTGTCTATAAAAGTTTCAGGACAAAATGAACTTATTCCATTTTGGAATAAGGCTCTAATATAATAAAATGTGGAAAAAGTGAAGCGCTTTGAATACTTTCCGGATGCACTGTACATGCATTTACCATTGTGTGTGACAGGTTTATACTTAACAATAGTTAACAGAATACATCTCTTGACCCCAGCAAAGAACAGAGTAAAGCCTCAGAATGTCCCTGACACAGAAAAGTCACATCAGTTCCACATGGAAGGTGAGTCACATGAGAATACTTGAATTTAGTTTGTACACTTACAATGGAACCTGTTTATGTCGGTACAGCTTATGTTGATCACATGTCAGTGTCAACCATTTAATGTAGTCATGGTCCACTGTTATGTTATTTTAAAGAGCTAGTTTAAGTAGGCTGACCATATTGTGAAACCCCCAAAAGAGGACACATATATGCGTGCCAAGGCCGGGACTAGGTGAATATTTGCCAATGATACTTGAACTTGCTTTGTAAATGATATATTTATTTAAATAAAGCATTTTTTCTCCTCTGTTGACAGCAGTGTTGGCGCTAGGAATTTTCAAAATGGGGTCCCAAGGACCCCATCAAGTCATAAAAATGGGGTCCCACAGTACATTTTTGGGGTCCCACTTTTTTTAAGCGTTTTGAAAACAAATGATAAATGTCTGCATTGTCCTGTTATATCTCACATTATATATTGTGTTTTGGAAAAAGGTTGTCATAAACGTTACTTAATTCACTAAATGAAATAATATAAAAAGAAGACAAAGTTGTATGCATATTTAAATGTATTCAGTTATAAACATTCATTCACTTTAGTTTTTCTTTCATGTATCTAAACTTTACCGCTGCTGGTAGTTTTTTCTATGTTTTTATTTAATAAGTTTTAGGTGTATTTATTTCAGTATAAAAGTGTAAAAAGTGTTTTGCCTGGGTCATGAAATGATGATAATGGTGTGCCAGGGCATACATACGTTTTATATTTAACACTTAAATCCCTGGAGTCTACATCAACTTCACATCTAATCCTCATTTCAAAACGTTTTAGGTTTTCTATGTTGTTTTTTTGTTTGTTTTCTGCCCTTTTGTGTCACACAAAACAATGTTTTTTTTATGGCAAACACACAAAATATGCAAAATCTAGATATTGTAGCGTCCCGGAAGAGTCAGTGTTGAAAGGGATTCAGGGTATTTGTTCAGTTGTGTTTATGTTGTGTTACGGTGCGGATGTTCTTCTGAAATGTGTTTATCATTCTTGTTTAGTGTGGGTTCACAGTGTGGCGAATATTTGTAACAGTGTTAAAGTTGTTTATACGGCCACCCTCAGTGTGACCTGTATGGCTGTTGACCAAGTATGCCCTGATTGACAAAAAATCCACTACTTCGCTCTTTTCGCTCTCGCTGTCTCTGCCCCTCCCTCACGACTGTTGCTGGGCACGCACAGCTTCACAATTTGTTTAGTTTTTAACCCATCTTAACCCTAGACGCACATTAGAAATATACGCAACTTTGACACAAAATGCCGAAAATATGAGGCATTTAAGAAACCCCGCCCGGACACCCGGGACAGTCCCGCCAAAGAGGACATGTCCGTGGAAAAGACGACGTACGGTCAGTCTAATTTAAGTAGATTGCCACATATTATCGACATAAAATTTTAAAGCCGAAAGGACTATTTATATGAGAAATGGGTCAGGTTATGCTAACGTATTGTACTATTCTTAACTTCATCATAATTGTGAAGCAGTGTGATACAATAGCAACAAAACTACTGTCTAATTACCAGTGTTCAGCAAATCATGTTTTTACCATTTAGCTCACAATCAAGGTATATATTCTTTAGAACTGATCCAAAGTGATTGTGTCAGCTGGCTGCTGATTGCAGCGAATTTAAATCGCAGTTTGGGGGCAGTGGCAGCAGATCAGTTGAATCTTTTCACTGGATTGTGTTAGTTCTACAAACCCCGTTTCCATATGAGTTGGGAAATTGTGTTAGACGTAAATATAAACAGAATACAATGATTTGCAAATCCATTTCAACCCATATTCAATTGAATACACTACAAAGACAACATATTTGATGTTCAAACTCCTAAACTTTATTTTTTTTTGCAAATAACAATTAACTTAGAATTTCATGGCTGCAACACGTGCCAAAGAAGTTGGGAAAGGGCATGTTCGCCACTGTGTTACATCACCTTTTCTGTTAACAACATTCAATAAACCTTTGTGAACTGAGGAGACACATTTTTGAACCTTTTCAAGTGGAATTCTTTCCCATTCTTGTTTTATGTACAGCTTAAGTTGTTCCACAGTCCAGGGTCTCCAATGTGGTATTTTAGGCTTCATAATGCGCCACACATTTTCAATGGGAGACAGGTCTGGACTACAGGCAAGCCAGTCTAGTGCCCGCACTCTTTTACCATGAAGCCACGCTGTTGTTTCACGTGGCTTGGCATTGTCTTGCTGAAATAAGCAGGAGCGTCCATTATAACGTTGCTTGGATGGCAACATATGTTGTTCAAAAACCTGTATGTACCTTTCAGCATTAATGGTGCCTTCACAGATGTGTATGTTACCCATTTCTTGGGCACTAATGCACCTCCATACCATCACAGATGCTGGCTTTTCAACTTTGCACGTAGAACAGTCCTGATGGTTCTTTTCCTCTTTGGTCCAGAGGACACAACGTTCACTGTTTCCAAAAAACAATTTGAAATGTGGACTCGTCAGACCGCAGAACACTTTCCCACTTTGCAGCTGTCCATCTTAGCTGAGCTCGGGCCAAGCGAAGCCGGCGGCGTTTCTGGGTGTCGTTGATAAATGGCTTTGGCTTTGCATAGTAGTTTTAACTTGCACTTACAGATGTAGCGACAAACTGTAATTACTGACAGTGGTTTTCTGAAGTGTTCCTGAGCCCATGTAGTGATATCTTTTACACACAGATGTCACTTTTTGATGCAGTACCGCCTGAGGAAATGAAGGTCTGTTATATCATCGCTTACGTGCAGTGATTTCTCCAGATACTCTGAACCTTTTGATGGTTTTACGGACCGTAGATGATGAAATTCCTCAATTCCTTGCAATGGCCAGTTGAGAAATGTTGTTCTAAAACTGTTTGACAATTTGCTCACGCATTTGTTCACAAAGTGGTGACAGTTTCCCAATCCTTGTTTCTGATTGACTGAGCATTTCACGG
>NC_084635.1:22761367-22766367 GCF_033978795.1 Nerophis ophidion
GGAGTTTGTTGTGTCTTCGCTGCGCTGTTCTTCGGGAGAGTCTCGAAGCCAGGGAAACAATCCAAGTTAGAATGATTTTGTATGCGAGTGAAAATAAAATTTGCTTTTCACTCTAAATTGTCTATGACTGGTCCTCAAAACCTGTGGGGTAGACAGTCTGATGTAATCTACAGTTCTTCCCGCATCCTCCAATGATTTGTGGCAGCTTTGTGGTACTTTGAAGACTGCCAACAACTTCCAATTTGTCGACAAACCAGAGCAACGCTTACTCCAATCAGCAGATGTCCTGTTGTCATAATTCCGAATAGGTGGATATTTTCACGTCCTCGACAGAAAAGGGTCGCCAGGCACGCAGCCCTCCTTCTTCTCCCAAGAGTCCGTCGTGTGTCCAGCAACAACCGTTTCGTCACGACAGCAGGTTCCCCCAAACCCAAGATCTTGTCAATTTAGTTGAGGCCAGTTAAATGGTTCCAATGTTTAGATTTGGAGAGCAGTGCAAAAAGAGGCAACAAGAAAGTTAAGACAAGACAAAACAAAGAAGCAAGCAGGAGAGATAAGGGAGAGGAAAGTGGAGCGTCCACCCTCGTTGAGTGCTAGAGAAAAATACACACATGTATTTCCCTTTTCTCTGAATTATAAATTTAGGAAAACTGTTTCTAAGAGCTTGCTAAAAAGATAGATATTATATACACCACCCATAAGGCCCTATAAAAAAAATAACAATGCTCCATTTACATGCAGTGACTTGCATATTAACCAAGCTATAGCAACATTGTTGTAAGCGCGAACACCACCAAACTACTTTTCTGGTGTCCTTATTAAGAATGTAGTTACGGTATATTTTGGCACGGTTCCTAATTGGGTCGGTCCAGGAGGGCCGTTAAGGTTCTGGACCAGGGGTCGGGAACCTTTTTGGCTGAGAGAGCCATGAAAGCCAAATATTTCAAAATGTATTTCCATGAGAGCCATATAATATTTTTTAACACTGAATACAACGAAATGCGTGCATTTCTAAGTAAGACCAACATTTTAAGAGTATAATAAGTATGTTATTCTTTTTAATAACATTGTTATTCTAAAAGTTAACCAATAATAAATATAATACGTCTTTCCATTAGTGCGACATCTTGAACAGGTGCGATAGAAAACGGAGGGTTGGATTAAAATGCATGAGAATGTTTTATAATTTGAACGTTATTTTTAACACTGACATCACCAGCAGAAATATTACTTATCATGTTAAGCAATGTCAGCTAAGATTTATCTGAGAGCCAGATGCAGTCATCAAAAGAGCCGCATCTGGCCCCTGTTCTGGACAAATGATACGGCCATCTGTATTTTTTTTTCCACCCATTTGATCGTCGTAATTATGACACGCTGTCACATTCACTTCACGTGCCACTGCAACATATTAAAAAAAGACCCGGGAATACAGGGGTAGGATGAGATAATAAGCTTGAAATAATCACAAATAAGGAAGCAACACCATACAAAAGTTTGCAACACAGCAATATTTCCTCCAAAAAGAGTTTGTTTGAAATAAACGCGCTTTACTCACAACCACCACTACCGCACTTCATCAAACGTCGTCCTCGGGATCCAGTAATCCACAGGCCAATATTAATCCACTCAAAAGGTTTGAACATCTTTGCTGTAGGGTCCTATTAATGTTTGTGACCACCACACATCCATATTGTTTACTGTCCTATATGGAATCACTCTGCTTAAGGCGAATGTGCTTATAACGGTTGATTTTGCTCAGGGGAGCTCGGGAGGCAGCAGTGACGATGGGAGTGGTGACGGTGACAGCAGCAACTCCGGCGAAAGTGAGGACGACAATGGAGAGGACGAAGGGGAAGAGGAAAATGCGCCCTTGTCTTTGGATTGGCCGGAAAGCAGACGCAAACAGGCCACGTACCTTGTCTTGCTGCCCATTGTGTTCCCGTTGTGGCTCACCCTGCCTGATGTCCGCAACCCGGTGTGTGTACCAACCAGCACCTGTTAACACCACAACCGCTGTTTATTAAGTCTTCACTCCAGGATTACATGTTTTTTTTGTGTGATCCTTGCGTCCTCAAATGCTTTTCTCACAAAGTTCCATAGTTTTGAGAAATATTTTCCTTTTTTATGAATTTATCAATGTTTGAAGTGCTCTTGTAACATTAACCCTAAAAATAATGGTGTATTTGCATATAAAACAAAGTGCAGAGCACATTTTTGAACATTGACAGCAATTTAGCAGATCCCTTCTTGTTTTTTCTGCTCTTTCGTCCACAAGTTGCAGATTTGTAAAAAGTGATTGTCCATGGCACGCAGTTTACCCCCGCTTTTGTTGACATTTGGCAACTCTTAAGTGCAACGTAAAGTGGTGGGTGATTTTTGTTGCTAAAAGAGAGGTTAATTGATTACGTTGACATATTACATCTCTCAATGTAATCAAAGAAGTAAAGATGTGGGCAATGCAGGGACACATCTGATCGGTTAGACCAGGGCTAAATGGTTATACTTGTATAGCGCTTTTCTACCTTTATTTAAGGAACTCAAAGCGCTTTGACAGTATTTCCACATTCACACACACCTTCACACACTGTTGGTGGGAGCTGTCATGCAAGGCGCTAACCTGAACATATCAGGAACAAGGGGGAAGTGTCTTGCTCAAGGACACAACGGACGTGACTAGGATGGTAGAAGGTGGGGATTGAATCAGTAACCCTCAGATTGCTGGCACGGCCACTCTCCCAACTTCACCACGCCATCCCCCCAAGCCAGTAAAAAAATATCAGGGCTGTTCAACTAGCAAATCCAGGTTAAGCTCAAAACTTGAGACAAACATTTTTGTAGCAAATTTCTAAAAACAGGAGATCCTTGTGTAGACATTTTAATCTGGCTAGCAAACACTGAACACTGAGGTCCAAACCTTTGATTTATAAAACTGAGGCGTTCCTCGAGGCACCCTTTTAAGTCTTTTCCTTTTGGGCAGTTATCTGTATTTTTTTTAAAAATGTGATTTACATAACTAAGGTGTTCCTGTAGCTTGTTTACTTCAAATGCAGTCAGGAGTAATTTGTTAAAATTTTGATCCTATTTTTCATCATTTGGGCTATTCAAATGTTTGCAGCAGATGCTTAAAAAAAACACAAGCGGGCTGTCGTGGAGATAATCTTTGACTAGCTTTAACTGTTTTGGGTCCCCCACATTTCCAGAAAGCTAAGGACAAGGGAACCAGACTTCTCCCAGTTTTGTATATTTTCCAAAGAATCAGCCTCCTCTACAGTAGATATTAGATTTTCAAATTTTTGAAAAAAAACAAAAAAAAACCCTTAGTGCAAAACACAAATGCCCCCTGTGGAGGAAAGACTCTAGGGAGTTTAAAATGTCAATGCAAGGATACCTTAATCATTTTTACTTCACCAAATGGCTTGCCATACATTAAAAGACAAACAGTTCCTCTATGTCAGTGGTTCTCAAATGGGGGTACGCGTACCCCTGGGGGTACTTGAAGGTATGCCAAGGGGTACGTGAGATTTTTTTTTAAATACTCTAAAAATAGCAAAAATTCACAAATCCATTAAAAATATATTTTTTGAATAATACTCCAACAAAATATGACTGAGTTCATAAACTGTGAAAAGAAATGCAACAATGCAATATTCAGTGTTGACAGCGATATTTTTTGGGGACATGTTCCATAAATATTGATGTTAAAGATTTTTTTGTGAAGAAATTAAGTTCACGAATCCAGATGGATCTCTATTACAATCCCCAAAGAGGGCACTTTAAGTTGATGATTACTTCTATGTGTAGAAATCTTTATTTATAATTGAATCAGTTGTTTATTTTTCAACAAGTTTTTAGTTATTTTCATATCTTCTTTTTCCAAATAGTTCAAGAAAGACCACTACAAATGAGCAATATTTTGCACTGTTATACAATTTAATAAATCAGATACTGATGACATAGTACTGTATTTTACTTCTTTATCTCTTTTTTTCAACCAAAAATGCTTTGCTCTGATTAGGGGGTACTTGAATTTAAAAAAAAATTCACAGGGGGTACATCACTGAAAAAAGGTTAAGAACCACTGCTCTATGTTACCGTTCTGTTGTTTTCACACACTACTGCAAAAAAGATAGTCAAATATCATCTTTATGATGGCGTTCTAAGGTTTTTAGCAATCTGCAGCAAAATGTTAGTCCCCCTCAAGTTTTATGGTGCAATTCCCGAGCCAGATTTGGGCCCGGATGTGACATCTTATATTCTAACTGATAATGGATTAATTTTATTTTTACAACATGCTGAGGGTGAATAACAATAGAAACAAGCCAACAATGTCCCCTTGGACACTTCCGCTTTAAACCGTCATGCTAAAACAGCAGTCAGCCTTGCATGCATCACAACAACAAGAAATGTGTTTTCCTCAGCATGTAAAATTATTTTTTTTATATATAAATATATATTTTCCAGATGTCCAAGAAATACTTTACCTTCACCTTTATCGGCTCAATCCTGTGGATTGCAGTTTTCTCCTACCTGATGGTGTGGTGGGCTCATCAGGTTAGCTGCTCCCTCAAGAATTTCACATTCACTCAATGACTTTAATTATTAGTAGGTAAATCCAGCAGTAGTGATGCATGCTCACATTTTAATCCTTGGTCCAGGTGGGTGAGACGATGGGTATCTCAGAGGAAATCATGGGTCTCACCATCCTGGCGGCAGGGACATCCATCCCCGACCTCATCACCAGCGTCATTGTGGCCCGCAAGGGTTTGGGAGACATGGCTGTGTCCAGCTCAGTGGGGAGTAACATCTTTGACATTACTGTAGGGTGAGTACTTACTCAACTCCATCTCAACATTTAGTGTCTATCTTAAAAATACTAAATGTTCTGGAAAAAAAAAACAGCACCTGAAACTCAAAAGTAAGTCATTGAGGAGATAAAAAAAAAACACAAAACAATTTTTAACTCCATACATCAGTCATAAAATAAACATTAAAACATT